>NW_019416271.1:501933-611778 GCF_000390285.2 Anoplophora glabripennis | reverse complement strand
CCAGCAATATTTAGGGTTACATAAAGTTTTCTTTACTTGATTAATATAATTAGTAATACTTGAGATAAAAGCATTTGTACGGAATAACAAAGGAACATAAATATTTCTCAGCAAACTTTATATCTAAAAAATTAGTTATAGTTGCAAAACTTTTGTAACATTACTAAAATAGAGATTAAAAACACGAACAGTGAGTAATAATGTAATTTCTATCACAGAACCTTCAAAATTGCATCCAACGTTTTCTTTGACTTGGACGAGAGATGGGCGCGAGTGTCATTTCATTTCTTAAGAACTAAATTAATATAATTCTCATTGTTTTACCAGTTCACATGATTTACGGATTTTAAATAAAGGATACAAATCTTCGCGAGGATAATACGATATATCTGCTATATATAATAATTATATTGTACATAGTTTATACACAATACATTTTTGAACTCGTACGCATCTTTACCCAAATTTGACGTGCAATATTTCCGATGTCCGAGGTCTGTAGGTTCGCAGTGTGTACAACTGCTAGTCAATTATTAGCGCTGTTGCCACATCTACATAGTCTTTATGCGTTCATTAAATGTAATTTAAAACTACTTAAATATGATATTTTTATGTTGTTAATTAGTCAATATGTATGCTATGTGCATATGAGTATATTTCTTTGCTAAATAGATAATGTTTATCGCAAATAATTTCAATAGAATTTAATTTTTTCAAATTGGCAGCGGGTTTTAGTCCCATAAGAAAAGCATAGGACCCCCCTGTGCTCCTCACTTCCCTCGGACACCGATACACCTCCTTAAAGAAAGAATATTTTTGACAAAAAAATTGTAAAAATTGCATTTAAAGCTTATTTTTAAACTGTCGCAGACATAACAACAACCTTGTTCAACAAATCTGGACATTCGACACATTTATGAAGCCGAACATGCGATTTTAAGGCGACAGGGTTCGCCGTTGATCGCGCGTCTCGGCCTGCTCCGCACATGGCTCCTAATTATTGGAGTTTTTGTTCCGAGCTGTAAAAATAATGTTCGAGTATGCATGCGAGTGGGTGGTCTATAGGCGTTTTATGATCTCTCCGATACAGATCTTTCAAAATATATATGTATATATGTGAATCCTGTCTGGTGCTATACCTAAATGCGTCGTCCGTGTTTATGAATATACCCCAGCGTTGTAAACATTTGCTTAATAAACGTTCGATTCTGCGTTTTATTGTTTTAAATGGGTTTTGGTGGTGTCTCGGATGCCATGGTATACGGTAGCTTTTTTTTAGATGGAAGGCGTAACTTTTTCAAATTTGTACAGAAAAAATGTTTAATAGCATTATAAGCAGAACATCTGAATCTTTTGATTTGGATGCTATTTTCTCTTTTTCAATGAAATTTACGAAAAACGATTAAAAATTTACCTACAGTGCGTACAAGATGAAAGAAATAAATTCGTTACAATAAGTCTTATTTCCTGGCGTATTCTCTGTTTCAGGTCATCAAGATTATTTGGTCTATTCACAAGTCAAGAAATTGTCGAACTGCAATTGCAAAATGAGGAGGTGCCCCATCGTGTTTGAACCATTATGTAATTAAGAGGAATATCTGGATCTTGTGGATGAGGAAACACGACAGCTAAAGCGGGGATGAGTTCAAACTGAAGAAAGTCTAAGTAGAGTTCTCCATTTAATTTTTTTTCAAAAAAATAAGTTCCACGAATTCGGTTTTGGACAACACCTGCCCAAACATTTATTCTTTGACGATGCTGTGTGTGGCAGACTTGTGTCCAACGAGGATGTTCAGTTGCCCAGTACCTGCAGTTTTGTCTGTTTAGGTGTTCATTTAAGACAAAAATAGCCTCATCAGAAAAAATAATCTTTCTGGTAAAATTTTTTTTTTAAAGTTTTGATTATTCATCTCAATTATCTGCTCACAAAACTGCGTTCTTCGGTCACAATCGTCTTCTAATAGTTCATGCATCAATTGAACCTTATAAGGATTATATTTATTTTTTCGGAGTGTTTGTGACACAGATGCCGATGATAAATTACAATTCCTGGACATTATTCTAACGGCTACTTGGGGATTATTTACAGTTTTTAGTAAAACGTCTAGTTTAGAATCTTCTGATATTTCTGCTGGTCTTCCTTTAGGTAAATCTCTAAAGTGGCCGTGCTCAGCAAATTTCAGTTCAACTTTGCTGACAGAGATCTAGTAATTGGAGGTCCATCAGAATGAATTACATTAAATAAATTACACACTTCTTGTTAAGTAAGCATTCTGTCTCCAAAACCAATCATCATAAGTACTTCAATATGTTCTTTCTCAGATAAATACATTTTTACAATGAAACGTAACACTGACAAAATGACACTGACAAACTAAACGCCGGTGATAGTTTGGTTTTTATTGTCACAAAATACTACATCAAAATGGTCTAGGGGTCGAGGAATGAAAAACGATTAATACGAAGAAAATTGTTTTGTTTAAGATAAAATTTGGCATGCCAGGTTGTTTTGTTGGCTTTTAAAAAAATGTTCAAGATTGTTCAGTTTAAAAATTGTATTTATTTACTTGTGTGATGTGATATAATGGTTTTTGTATATATGACTAAGACTAAATTAAGTAATGTAAGGATACGACTTGAGCTGGAAGGCAGTCGTATTCAGAGAGTAGTAGTGAATACGTATCAAATGTATGTTGGTAATAAACAACAAGTGATTAATAAATCTTAATAATATATATAAAATTCTCGTGTCACAATGTTCGTTCCCGTACTCCTCCGAAACGGCTTGACCGATTCTCATGAAATTTTGTGAGCATATTGAGTAGGTCTGAGAATCGGCCAACATCTATTTTTCATATCCCTAAATGTTAAGGGTGGTCCACCCCAAATTTTTTTTTTATTTTTTGGACAAAATTTTCTGTTTTTATTTTTTAAACAACGTTTGCCGGGTCAGCTAGTATAATATAAATTAGTGCGGAAGTTTTACTTAAACCCCGAAAGACAGTGAACACCACATGTATATTTGAAAATACCAATTAATTTTCAAACGTCATTATTAAGAAAACCGCTGATTTTAGAGATATGGTATGTTATAACAAAAAGGGTTCAAAATTTACCGTACAATTAAAAAATGGCATAATATACAGGGCGTTTGTTCTATTAAAAATATCAATGATGACTACAGGTTCTTCTTGAGCTAGTTCAAACAAGAATCCATTTATTCAGTCGAATTCACTGGTTCCCCAAAAATTTAGATTAATCTTTGTTGACTTATTTTAGTGGTTACGTAAATTCGCTGTAACAATTTATTATACAGGGTGTCTCACGAGAAAATGCTCAAAGTTAAGGGGGTATCAAGTCAAAATAAGCAAAATTGCTTATACCTCAGAAATAATTTCTTTTTTAATATATGTGCATACTTTGCTAAAACCACACATTTACGAAATAATTACCATTGTAAAATTTACGCATTTTCTTATATTTTGTAGTAATTTACAGAATAATAATAATAATATAACATTTACTATTTTTTATTAGATGAACTTTGCAAAAGTAGGTATTTTAATTAATAACTTAATACACAGAAAACTAAAAATGGACGAGGTTAGTACAAAACAAAAATTAAATATAAATTATAAATATATAAATTATATAAATATAAATTATACAAATTATAAACATAGACTAACTCAGTCATCAGTACTAATAAATTTGAAAAAAAAATAAAAAACTTCGTGTCACCATTGGTCTTCGAAGTGTTCACGATCAGATAGTAAGCAATTGTGCTTTTTTCCTTAAGGAACCTTCATTATTTCTTATTTAAAAATTATTATATCTAATTTCATTTGCAGCTTCATTAAACAGTACTTTCTAACATTTGTTATTTTTATTAATTTATACTTGCTTTAACAACGATAAACCATGTTTACATATTTTTCTGTATTAATTTGTCATTATTTTTGTTCAAATTTATTTTTTCTCTGTATTAACCTATTAATTAAAATTCTCCTGTATTTTTTTTAATTCATTTCAAAATCTAAGAAAATATGATCATTTTACAAGATAATTAATTTTTTTTAAAAAAGGATACATAAATATTACAAAAAACAGACGTAGTACCCTTCACAAGCACGGACCCTTATATCTACAGCACTGACATCTGAAATACAGAATTATTGGCATGATTTTGTAAGTGGTAAATGTAGGTATTACATTATAAAATACTGCAAAGCGCTATTGAAATATTAAAAGAATGATTTTGTTTAGAAAAATGTCAAGACCCATATCTTGAAATAGGTTTCCGTACAAATGTTTATATAAAATTTTTCGCTTACCTTTACCCCACAAATGTCTCGTTAAAGTTTGTACTTTTCCTCACGGGACACCCTGTATATATGTATTATAAGTATACAGCTTAATAAAGGTAAATTTCAGTTTATTTCCGACATCCTAAATTTGTAATTCAGACTTGACTTAAAAAATTTAAACTAAGAAACACCATAACGGATAGTTTTTTCAAATTTGGGACACCCTGTATCAAATCAAATTCCGATAAATCAATTTGTAGACAATTATCTAGATTTAAACTAAATCCCCCTTTTATTAAGTTTGAAAAATATTGTAGATATATTGTGTACAAATCGAGATGTTTTCGTTTAGGAATATTCTAAAGTAACTTACCTTCGATAGAAAACGACTGGAATTTCCGCACATGCCTGTCGGTCAATCATCTGGCTCTAATTATCGGTTGAAAAGGTCAGTTGCCACACCATCTGAAACAAATTTAAGAATAATAATTTAAATATCACCTTTCATCGTGAGGAACAGGTAGATGAATGTTTTGTATCTGCTTATATTTTTAGTATGACACAAATGTCATAAAAACGTTTAGATTTTAATATACAAAGATTTTTTTATCAACCCCTAAGAACTGTCTCTATTTTGACAAATATTACTTTTTGATATACTTGTAACCATAAAAAAAATTAAGTTCAATATATCTAGAATAATTAGTTTAAAAAAATTTATATTTGGCAACGCAACCCGATTTGTCATTATCGTTATGCATAATTGTTTCGGTTTTCTGTCGTTTCTATTGTTTCCCGAACTGCCCTCTTTCAGCATGTTGTCGACCGACAATCGTAGACGTGTTAAATTATTTTCATCACTGTTCATTGGCCAGCTAATTAGAAAGTAAATCTTAGTAGCATGTTTTTTTGTTTATATTTAGTGTTATTAGTCAATTGGTGAACACGTTTGATTGGAAGAAATTGATCAAATCGCTAACCTGATGCCTTGTAGCAGATAATATGAATCTATTAGACTTTTATTTGTGTGTTCGTACGATAACATTAGTGTATTCCACTGAATAACGTAAAGAGCAACTTCACCAGAAAGAGAGGGGAAGAGGGAAAGAGAGAGAGAGGGAGACAGGGAAAAGGAGTGAGGGATGAGAAGAAGGGGGACACCCTGTATAATTGACTGCAAACTAACTTCCAATAATCCTGAATGTGTTTTATTAGTGTCAATTTTTAATATTTCTGTTATAGTTATTGACATTGTTTATTATATCTTCTTTAATATTAAAAAAAAAGTTAATCGTTTCTTTTAAAATTTAGCTATAATCTCGATTTGTGATCCCACTAAAAAATTCTTGAATCATTCTGTTGTAATTTTTTTTTGTGTTCACTGGTTCAGTTAGTTCAAAAACCTATTTTTTCATATAGATTTTCATAATATTTAAATAATTAAATATAATTCAGTAAGGATTTAAAAAATGGTAAAGGCAATATTATTCTTAATGACATTGGGAAAAATCCTCGAACAGGTCGATTTTTAATTTAAAGAATACATATTTTAGCATAAAAGGCAATATTCAACCGTCATTTGTTTTCGAGTAATGATGTCATCGACATTTTTTTAAAATAGCAACCCCCTATTTTTTTTCTTGATTCTGAAAGATCGTTTCATTGTCGATCCTTACATAGGAAAGTTTTCGAGTAAAAGACGATTGAATATTAGAAAACGTAAATTTTATTCATTAAAAAAATAACAATTCCTATGTCAAGCAAATACAATTCATTAAGTTTTCGACCTAAATTAATTGTTCGAGTTGCCACCCACCGACTTCTTGACAATACGCAAGTATGTGTAGAAATTCTTCTTGCACATTATGAATTTTTTCTGGGCTGACTCTGTGTATTTCATCTATAATACAATTTTGGAGTTCTTCCAAATTATGTGGTCTAGTAACGTACACTTTGGACTTTAAATAGCCCCATAAGAAATAGTCCAGGGGTGTAAGATTTGGGGATCTCTCGGGCTATTCTATAGGTCCGCGTCTGCCGATCCACCTCCTAGGATATGGTGTCATCAGGAATATCAGGGTCATTATCGTTAGGAAAAATTACTGCAAGCGCTGGAACAAGGTCATTTTGTAAAAACTCTAAATATCTTTCTCCTGTAAGGGTTCCTTCAAAGAAGAAAGGCCCTACTATTCTGTTAGCAACTATTCCAGCCCACACATTTAATTTCTGTGGGTGTTGGGTATGTGTCTCTGTCATCCAATGAGGATTTTCCCGAATCCAATACCTGCAAGTTTGACGGTTCACTGTACCATTGAGACAAAACGTGGCCTCGTCTGAAAAAAGTTTTTGCCGGTCTAAATCTCTATTTTACTTGACATAAATCCATCATAATTTCACAAAAGTGTAAGCGGCGGTCGGGATCGTCTTCATTGAGTTCCTGCACAAGTTGAATTTTGTAGGGATGATATTTTTCCTTCCTCTGGATACGTAGCACTGTGGTCTGACTAATTCCATTGTTTAATGCAACCAATCGTGAAATATTGTGAGGATTATCTACCATACTTATCAAAATGTTCTGTTTGTGATCTTCACTAACGCTTGGACGTCCAGGTTCTGGAATATCTACAACATTGCCTGTTTCTCTAAATTTAGATTGTATCTTACTGACTGCTGATTGGCTGATACGGCGATCTGGATGTTTTTCATCAAATGAATCGCAAACTTCCTGCTGCGTTCTAGTCTTATCCCCGCAGTTAAATGTGCCATAATACTTTAAATTCAACATTAATTTTTATATCGCTTACAATACTTAGGAAGGCGGTATGACAGTGACACTTTGTAAGGATTTACACCTACGTGATCCATAAAAAACTTCAGGCATTTCGAAAAACTAAATTTGGTAACGTATTTGCTTTATTTTAATTGATTTGGGTTTTCTAACATTCAATAGTCATTTACTCGAAAACTTTCCTATGTAAGATGGCAACATTTTAATACTGTCGGATCGACAATGAAACGATTTTTCAGAATCAAGAAAAAAAATAGGGGGTTGCTGTTTTAAAAAAATGTCGATGACGTCATTACTCGAAAACAAATGACGGTTGAAAATCGCCTTTTATGCTAAAATATGTATTTTTTAAATTAAAAATCGACCTGTTCGAGGATTTTTCCTAAAAAAAGTTGTTTCGTTTTTACTGAATTTATTCCATACTTTAGGCGCGTACTCCATAAAAAATTGATAAATTTGCTGATATTTTCCCTTCCTCTTCAAATCTACGAAATCCCTTATCCAGATTGGTATTCACGTACACGTGGAAAACATGCAAATAAATTGCTCTCAAGTGCTCGAACAAAGCTACGCGATTCATCGAACCCAATCCGTCGCGCGGCAATTCAAAGACAACTCCACCACAGCAGCACGCAATAAACCATTGAACTATGAAAATCACATCAGAAGTGTTTATTGTAATTGACGGAAAACGAAAATAAATCACGGCGACGTTTCGCGCCAACTCCACCCCTAAATGTGCCACCGTTAGGGTCGACAATCGCGCCAAACCCACCGCCGATAAGTTGTTGAACGCGCTGCTGGAAATAAACCAATTGACTTGTTAAAAGCTGTTTATGAATCGGGAATAATAGACACTTGAAAATTGAAACATCGGCGGAGCCGAATATCGAGCGCGCCGTGGAAAACAAGCGCCGAGCTGTGCGATCGGGAGCTCGAAATTTACCTCCGAACGAATGTTCGTTATTTATTGTTTGTTTCGCGATCCGAAACAGATATTTGCTGTTGACTCGCAATTGATTCCCGGTTATTTTATTGCTTTTCGGTACCTGGGATGATGGATGGTGCCCGAGGTGAAATTTCCAACGCTGCCGCGGCTTGGTGTAGCTGATTTTTCAGCGCCTCGTGCTGCTGAGGGATGAAAACATGAATATTTAGGGGATAATTACCCTCCAGAATATACAGTGCAAGAGCAAAGTCAGGAACAAAGTAATTTTAAAAATATTTTTAATTTCTGGAAAAAATACACGCAAAAATATAGCCTAAAAGTAATTGTTGATGCTCTAAGACATTTAACCGGTCATTTCTATGAAGCAGCGGAATCTAAATTACCACTCATGTTTCCATTTCAACAAGTCGCAAACCCCATCAAACACCCCAAGCTGCAGCTAACAAGCCTGGTTCTGATTTTAGATCGAGCACCGAAAACCCTCGAAAACAGTCAGGTTTCACAAGGGGGAAGTCAACAGCCACAAATCGCTTGGCGCTAGAGAGGCCAGGTGTTAGCCTCTATACCGAACAGCAGTGCCCCAGAATTGATCAAGTCACCATGACGCGCGATCGAACGTCGACTTTGGATCTTGCCATTCTATAACCAGAACAGAAATCTCTGGCCAGCGTGAATACAAGATCCGAATTCAAACGTAATCGTTGCTTTTCGATCCCTTGAAACCATCCTTGTTTAATTAATAATAATAAGGCCCAAGCCAATGCTGAGGCTTCCACGTGACAGGATCGGAAGAAACTAAAAGACAAAAACAAAATACAGATCTTGAAAACATTGGATATATGTGCAAAATATCCTTTTTAATAAACAATTAAGGATACAATCTGATATTTTTCTTAGCAAAATTAAATTTTCTTGTTAGTTCGTCTGAAAAAATAATACTGCAAAAAAATCAACAGCCCATCAAATACATTGTACTTACTAGCCTTACTCTTCCTAAAATAATTACCCACTTAATTAACTTTATCTCGATCTCCAGCAGCAAACGCAAAATAAAAATAAAGTAGGCGCTGAAACTCACCCGACGTAGCAAATAATGTAAAGTTATTATCATAGATGGCTCTCCAGTTAAGCTCGGGCTTTTGAAATATCGCAGTAGGCACATCCGCTATACGTTCAATTGTTTAACGTCTTCAATAAAAAACAGCTCACCTGTGATACGAATTGATGCGTCTTTGTTTCAGCGCGCGTTCGAGCGCGATTGTCTGGCATTAACGGTGGGAATACTAGCTCTGGTCAATTCGGTCAAGTCTAGGACCTCTAGGCTCGGCACGTACCCTATATATCTACCCGTTTGATAAACTTTTTTTTACAGTTTCCACAAGATATTCTGTAAACAACATTAGATTTTAATTTGAAAGGAGTCTTAGTTTTTAATTGTAACACATGTAGCGAGTCCGAAATATTTTGTCCGTGCACGTGCACAAGATGCACAGGTTCGGTTAACATTTGTGGTAAATTTTCTTAATTAATTTTCTCGAAAACAGATGCATTTAAACCATCAGTTGCTTTATAAATGTTGTTCATTTTCTATAACCCTTTTCAAGTACACACTTATTTCAGAAACACCCTGTATAAATGACGTTTTCTTTCAATTTAATATTGGAATGTCCCTAAGCACAATTTTCTGACATACACTTGGAGTTCTGAGGATGTTCTGACAAAAGAGATGAAACGTTGACAAAATATAATAGTTTTTTTTGTTATACATAATTTCCAACCCAATCTGGTCCGGCTAGTATCTGCTAATCGTACGCAAATTATAACCGAATTAACAACTAAACAAAAAAAAGTAAGAGGAGTGCCAAAATAGTACTTTTGTATGTATTTTAGTTTAAAAAAAGTGAATTTTGCCTTGATTTAGGAATATCTGATTTTCCGCATCAGTAAAGTGTTCTTTCTGCAGGAGACGTTGACGGAATCATGATAATATTTAAAATACGCCATGTGGAAGAAATATTCTCTTACAGTACCATGCGTTACTCATCTGAGCAATACATTTATTTCAAGATAAGCGCTATAAGTACATTTATATTACAACGAAACAGTCATAGTTTC
Source organism: Anoplophora glabripennis (assembly GCF_000390285.2). Taxonomy (NCBI): domain Eukaryota; kingdom Metazoa; phylum Arthropoda; class Insecta; order Coleoptera; family Cerambycidae; genus Anoplophora; species Anoplophora glabripennis. Next base: position 601,619 of record NW_019416271.1, on the reverse strand, counting down.
CTCCTCGGTTCATCCACATGACTTTCTATAGCCAGGCACGGCCTACCCCGGATAAACTTGTACGTATCGAATACGCTGTATAATTATTCTGAACCCGATAGCGATCAGAAAAGGTGGTGTTCCGGTCGGGGCAATGGAAATTTTTCAAATCGCTTCAGCGGATCCGCATCTGAACTAACAATCGAAATAATTAGTCCTTACCCAAATCGATTTACATATAATACGCATTAACAAAAGTATCGTATATTGTATTTAATTAAGTTTATATATAACAGAGGATCTTACACTTGTAATTGGGATTTACAGTTTCTCACATTGTTAGCCGAGCAACTCCTAATTAGACTGTATTCGATGCGATTCGCCCCGACCTGATCGAAATATGTCAGCTGTTACTGCCTATTACTATCTTTTTTACACTAAAGCTACTATTGCAAAATAAAAGTTAAAAATACTTTCTCATACTGGATGTCCCAGACCACCCGTTCACTCCTAAAGTCCAAAGTACATGGTTATGTGAAAAATGGTTCAGATGGAAGTTACTGGTCTCCAAGGGACACATATTGTCGTGACCTTGTCTGTGACTTTTAAGGTCATTTTCAAGGTAATTTCAAGGATTCGGAAATAGCGGAAAATTGTACGTTCAGCTGATGTATCATGTGTGGGATCCATTTGACCCCATGGTCACGTGAAGGTCAATTTCTTTTACTGAATCTTTCCACCCAAATGACCTCGCAATGTTAAGGTTTAGCGAAAAATGTGTCTGATAAACGTTGCAAAATTTTGAAGTGACATGTTTCGATAACCTTGACTTGATAAAGTTAAAGAAATTAAATGCATGAAATAATATGTAAAAAAAAATAAATTTTAATTGTTGTTGTATTTGTTACCAATTTTTTTCAAAACCGATTTATCTCGCAAACCGTTCATTTTTTCGAAATAAATAAAGAGTACCGTTTTTAAAGAAAAACCTTCAGAGTATCTAATAATAATATTTTCAGTTTGATAAAATTACTTCTGTCAAAATTTTGAGAAAAATTGTGATAGGGCCAGTCCGTTTCTGGACACCTGATAATAGCAAAAAGTTGATTTTAGCATCAAATCGTAGAGCTCCATGTGTAATACAACGTACGAAAATTTTATTAAAATATACAGGGTGGTTTCAAAGTTATAACCCTAAACGTTAATTTCTTGGTACCCCTTTGACCCCCATAACTCCGTTAGGGGGCACATTAGGAAAAAAAATTATAGGAAGGGCTAGTTTTATTTTGACCTCCCCTATACACTCCCGAGAGATTAGGAGGTACTTACCGGACACCCTGTATAAATACCTATTCCGTTTATTGTTTATTTAATTCTGGATTTATTTATTAAAACCATTTTTTTTTTAAATTTGACAGTTACAGAGTTACAGAAGAATCCCTCTTAGGTGGAACATCCTGTATAATACTCCTTGACAAATTAAAGGGTTACAAAGTGACAATGTAATACTGAAAACTAAGGACTAAAGTACAATTTTTTAGTTCACTATGTTCACAAACGTTTAGTCAATGTATTTAATATATCTCCTGCCTCATAAAGATGTCTACATTACTTTTACACCCCAATTAATTTTCAGGAATCAATTTTTCATTACACATATAAACAAATTGAGGCACAAAAGAAACAATGCCGCGTTATTTTCCCGAAATTCTATCCGATGGGAAAAGAGGGCATCCAAATGAACACCGCTTAATAAAAATAACACGACGATCCCTGTCGATTTCCCTCTTTTACATGGCGCGTTTTCCAATTTACAGCTGGAAAAGTTTGATTAATGTTCTCGACTGTCAATTGTTTGTTAGGTGACTGGATCGGGCTATTGAAATGGGATTTGCTTTTTTTTCCAAACAATAAACCACCTGTTGGACGCATGGAGAGCCGCAGCCGATTCGGTTCCGATACCCTCCCGGTTCGATATCCGGCCCGAGTGATTGGGACTGGCACAGTAAGTCGACGCCGCAGTTATTGGATAGTTCAACTATTTACTATGGGACCCAGTTTCTGTACGTGCTATCCCGGAATGGAGCAAAGTTTGGATAGAGAAAGAGGCGACAAGATTATTGTTTATTCGTGCAATAAAATAAAAAATATATGTCAAGTGTGAAATTATTGAAATAAAATGTAAAAAAAAAGAAAAAATAATAAATTAAAATCAGCATGATAGACATACCTGAAAAAAGTATATTTCTATATAACTGATATTTTACTTGAAAAGGTTGTCCCAAAAGTAACGCAAGATTTGAATTGTGCGCCATTTTCATTTCGAAGAGTTCGCAGAATTGTACAAGAACGAAGAGTGTGTAGCTGAGACTGCGTAAATTGTGTTGCGGTTAGACAAAATGGAGCGCTTTGCGACGCATGAGCGAGCGAAAATTGTGAAAATTCATTACAAAAAAGAACGCGCCACCACACTGTCATTCCGGTGGCCTGTTTTTTATTGTGTGAAACCGAAACTGTTTATTCAAATTTGGCAACTAATCTTCCCACAATTTTTTATTCGGGGTGTCTCTTCTGCCAAAAATTCCACGTAATTTGCGATAAATCAAAAAATACTGCAACACATTATTTGCTAGAATCCCGATTGTTTGAAATTTCTTTAATCACTTCATACATAGCATCACTAGTACTTTTATCCTGTAGAAAACCAAACTATTGATTTTTAAAAACCTCTAGTCTAGTTTTAAGACATTTCTCTAAGATTTTTGCAAAATTATTTATTAAAAAAATGGGTTTGTAATTTGCTATTTTTGTTATATCATTTTTTTAAATATTGGCATTATGATAGAAGTTTTAAACTGGTAAGGTACTTTTCCAGTAGTGAAAATTAAATTCATTATTGTAACGAGCGTTCAAATAAAAACGTGGTCAAGTTGGTTCTGAAAATTTGGACGTAGGGCGTAGCGTATAGCAAATGAACTTAAACGTCATCTGTCAAAGCGCTGTATCGCCGCTATCAATTTGAATATTTTCGTTTTAAAAAGCGTTTAAAATGGTATTTTCTCAAGAACAAAAAGTGTTTAGCATAGAGTCCTACTTTAGAAATGAACGCAAGATTGAGGGAATATGGAAGTATTCTATTGAGGAATGTTTCATAAAATCAATTTCTCGGCGTTGTTGAGTACAAAATTTTTCAAAGTGCAGTTTAGCGTTGTGTTAATGTTTTTCGTGAAACGGGCATTGTAACAAGAAAAGAAGGAAGCGGCCGACCTAAAAAGCGGACTAAGAATTAAAAGAAAATGTCCAACAAATAATGGAAAATGCGCCAAGAACTTCTGTACGTGTTTTATCACAAATGGCGGGAGTATCAGTCGGTACCTGCCACACAGTGTTAAAAAAATATTTGCTTTTATTCTCCTATCGTTTAACTTGTTAGCAAGAACTTCATGAAGTTGATTTTCCGCGACGGGCTGTATTTTGTGAATGGTTTTTAAACAACTAAACTTTTTTTCTGATGAAGCCTGGTTTCATTTAAGTGGTTACGTAAACTCACAGAATATGGGAATGTGGTCTTCTGAAAAACCAGATAACTTTTTTATCGAGGGCCCTCTACATGCTCAAAAAATTGGAGTTTGGTGTGCTCTCAATCGAAGGAGGATTTATGGACCTATTTTTTTTAATGGCACTCTTACTGCGCAAAGGTATAGAGAAGAAATTATCGCTCCTTTTGTTAACCAGCTGGAAGAAAACGAAATTACAAACTTTTACTTTCAACAAGATGGCGCAAGGGCACATACGGCAGGCGAGACGATGAATATGTTGAGGGAAGTTTTCCAAAATCGACTAATAAGTCTCAATGCTGAACATGAATTTCCACCGAGGTCATGTGATATTACGCCGTGTGATTTCTTTTTGTGGCCTTACCGTAAAAACACTATTTTTGAACTGCCTATTCCTGATTTAAACCATCTGCAGGCTCGACTTATAGACAAGATTCGTGAAATTAACAATACCCCGAGCATCTTAGAAAATGTCTTTAATTCTTTGAGGAACAGGTGTGAAAAGTGCTTGGAACAAGGAGGGGGACATTTTCAGCAGCTGCTTTAATTTATTGTTATAACAAGGAGGGGGACACTTTCCGCAGCTCCTTTAATTGTTTGTTATTGTTATCACGATTATTCTTTAAATTAAAGTTATATATATATTAACGTTATTGAAACTGACAGCTGCTATACAGCTCGTTGAGAAATGAGGTTAAGTTGGTCGCTATAAGCTACTCCCTACGTCCAATGTGTCAGAGCCAACTTCGACCAAGTTTTTATTTGAACGCTCGTTATATATGTAATAGGCTGAATTATTTGTTAACAACGTGATTTTATAAGTTAAGCACTAACTGCATCAATATCTGAAGCAATATTATTTCTCAAAGAATCTATTTGAAGTATTACTTCATTTTCTGTTACAGGTTATAAAAAGCATTGTGTTGCTATTTGCTGCGATTTGAAAAAAAAATCTGGAACTTTTATATTTTCCGCCATTTAACACCTATATTACCAATGAGGCTCAGACTCAACTTAGATTCAAATTTGACCCAACAAAATTTATGAGAAGAACACCAGATCCAATCTAGAAAACCTCTTTCTAAATTTTCTCACTCATTACCATTATTCTTCGCCATTTTCAGCTATTTTTTGCGTTTTTTGCAAAATCTGTGGGAGATACATCCAATAGACTTCAGACTCGAATTGAGCGTATCAAAATACATAAAAAACACTTGATCAAGGTCAGAAAAAGTTTTTTCGAATCCTTTTGCGCTTTTGGTGATTTTTCGCTATTATTTTGAGATTTTTGCAAAATCTAGGAGGTATGCAATAATTTAAATGACTTCAGACTTGAACTCACAACATCAAAATACATAAGATATTACTTGATTAAGTTCAGAACAAGTTTTTTCGAATTTTTTTTGCGCTTACTAACGTGATTTTCGGCGATTTATCGATATTTTTTGCCAATCACTCAAAATTTTGGGGGTGTTTGAATACAGTCAAAATACATAAAGCCTATTGGGTCAAAGCGTCAATTTACATCGCGTATTATATTCACAACTAAAATAAATGTATACTCTGTATACAGGGTGTTTCAGGATTAAGTCGACAAATTTTAAGGATATTCCTCATAAAAAAAATCAAGTATAAATTTTTTCCAGAGGCGCTTCATTTTCGAAATATAGGGCGTTAAAGATTTTTAAAAAAATTCGAATTTTTTAAATAACTTCTAAATGAAGAAGGCTATTTAAGCCAAATTTGGCATGAAACATTATTATAAGATACCATTTTTCCACAGAAGTAGAAGTCCCGCAAGCAACCAGTGACGGAGTTATGGGGACTCACTCATTAAATTATAAAAAAAATAATACGGCCCTACTGAAAATAAAAAATGATGCTGTTTTTAGATAGAACAGTTTGTTATTGACAAAAAGTGTACATCCACTTTTTTTCCTAACTCATCAATCCTAACTCAGTTTCATGGCTAAATAATTTTAATACTATTGGTTAAACCCAAGGGAAGGGGAGACAAAAAGGCTTATTTGACTCACACATACTCGACACTAAGACCAATTTTAATGGGTACTATATTTTTTAGGTTTTATGAGGAACGTCTTCCTAAAGTTTATCGACAGAATCCAGAAGCACCCTTCCGAACAATCAATTTTGCCATGAAACTATGAGAGTTAGGAAAAAAAGTGAATGTACACTTTTGTCAATAACAAACTGTTCTATCTAAAAACAGCATCATTTTTTATTTTCAGTAGGGCCGTATTAATATTTTTTATAATTTAATGAGTCCCCATAACTCCGTCAATAGTTGCTTGCGGGACTTCTACTTCTATGGAAAAATGGTATCTTATAAGAAGATGTGTCAAGCCAAATTTGGCTTAAATAGCCTTCTTCATTTAGAAGTTATTTAAAAAATTAAAATTTTAAAAAAAACTTATAACGCCCTGTATTTCGAAAATGAAGCATCTCTGAAAAAAATTTATCCTTGATTTTTTCTTATTTTTTTTATGAGGAATATCTCCTTAAAGTTTGTTGACTTAATCCTGAAACACCCTGTAGAATTCTACATGTTACGGAAACGACTGTGTCGCAATTACCAGGATTGTCTATTTGTGAGAAATCCTCTGCATCGACCTGTCAAACCTCAACCGACAGTGCCCAATTATTTGGCCATTAACAATTCATCACTTCCAAATCGCCCCAACGAACGCTTCGTCTAATTGAGACGCTCCATATAAAAAGTGTCAATAAAGAAACCATCAATAAGAACCCCTTCGCGGGGGCGCCGGGAAATTGATAAGGGTTGAAATTGGATTGACAGGAAAGGAGAAAAATCGCTCAGACCGCGCAACCAATTGACCCGAAAATTCGACCTTAAGACCTTTTGAATAAGGCAGGCGGAGGGAGCGTTGAAAAATCGCGTCGATTTTTCCGACCGGTTAGAGCTGCTTCCTTGGAATTTTCGCAGTTCGTGTCGGTAACAAGCTGTGAGAAATGATCCGGTGTCGATACCTGACTGGAATAAATTTAAATTGCCTTGGGGATGCTTTAAAAATGTTATTGAATTGGAGATGTACACTGAGAAAAGAGTCTATTTGTGTACTACTGTAAGTGTAATCATTACTTGTCACTAATAGTTATGTCGAAAAAGTTTTGAGATAGTATGAGAAATAGAAAATGTAATTTTAGTTAATGTACAGGGTGATTCACTATATTTGACCCCTACTTTAACTTTTTTGTTTTAAGAGTTATTAAGGAGGTATATCGGGGTCCGAGGGAAGTGAGGATCTCAGGGGGGGTCCTGTGCTTTTCTTATGGGACTAAAACCCGCTACCAACTTGAAAAATTTAAATTCTATTGAAATTATTTGCGATAAACATTATCTATATAGCAAAGAAATCTACTCAATATGCACATAACATACATATTGAAAATTAACAATATAAAAATATCATATTTAAGTAATTTTAAATTATATTTAATGAACGCATAAACACTATGTAGGTGTGGCAACAGCGCTAAAAATCGAGTGCAGTTGTACACACTGCGAACCTACAGACCTTGGGCATCGGAGATATTGCGCGTCAAATTCGGGTAAAGATGCGAACGCGTTCAAAAATGTATCGTGTGTAAACTATGTAAAATATAATTATTATATATAGCAAATGTATCGTATTATAATCGCGAAGACTTGTATCCTTTATTTAAAATCCGTAAATCATGTGAACTGGTAAAACAACATGAAAATAATTATGTTAATTTAGTTCTAAAGAAATGAAATGACACTCGCGCCCCGCTCTCGTCCAAGTCAAAGAAAATGTTGGATGCAATTTTGAAGGTTCTGTGATAGAAACTACATTATTTCTCACTGTTCGTGTTTTTTCTTCTTTATTTTAGTAATTTTACAAAAGTGTTGCAACTAACACTAATTTTTTAGATATAAAGTTTGCTGAGAAATATTTATGTTCCTTTGTTATTCTGTACAAATGCTTTTATCTCAAGTATTACTAATTATATTAATCAAGTAAAGAAAACTTTATGTAACCCTAAATATTGCTGGGTACGGATTACGATGTTTTTTTAAACCATTATATATTATATATTAAAAGGATTTATCAACTGTATTTTTTATTCCAATAAATATATCACAGCTTCCTAGCCGTTTTTAATTAATTTAGTTTTTTAAAAACATTACAAAAATAATCTGTTGTAGATAATTTATTGTTGATAACAATGTACATGGGATTTAGGAAAAATGTATATGTTTGAAATCAATTTCGTTTTTATCAAGTCTTTCAAATGTATTCCCTCCTTGCTGTCAGCTGATTGCGACGTTGCCACATTAATCCTTAAGTCAGACAGAAATGCAATTATTGGTTTCTGTTTCTAATTAATACAGCTGTACTATGTTCAAAACTTACATTAGTTTTACATCAAAAATAAGATAATACTGTATACTATCTATGGAAAAGTTTTGTTTCACAATTTCTACACTTTTTCTCAATTATAGCCAAAAAAAGAGCCGTACCGTCCATTTTCGTCATATGAACCTATATTAACATGAATAACTTTCAACAACAATATCTCAAAATCTAGATTCAAAAAAAAAAAAATCAAAAAAATATGACGCACAGAGGGAGCACTGGGTAATACGCTATATAAATTTAACGTACATCTGTGCATTTTAGTAAACCCGATATACTTCCTTAAAAAATGTGAAATACAAAATTTACACGATTTTTTAGTTTTCGAAAATGATAGTATAAAAATAAATGAAGTCCAAACAAAATGGCCGCGGATGTTAACTTTGTCAATTTAAATGGAACACATATTTGGATAGAACGTTCCCAGTCTAGTATAGTCATATAAAGTTTGTTGGGTCCATCTCTAACAATAAACGGGATAATATTAAAAAACGAAAAACGTTTTTATTAGGAAAATAATACATTTAGTAATTGTTACACTCTGAAATTCTGAAACTTTCAGAGTAACTTCTGAAGAAGAGAGCGATATGTCTCTCGAAACGTCAAGAGAAGAAATCATTCAAGCATTATAAAGCTTTATCTTTTTGTTTTGGTGGAGTTGTGTAATTTTTTGCAACAATCTGAGAATCACTGTCCAAATGGAAGGTTATCATTTTTACAAGTGCATTGATGAATTGCCAGCTTGCCGAGTCATGTGGCAAGACAATTATTTGGAATAAAACTGCACTGTGGCGTATTCCATTTAAGCAAATTTTAAGTTAAAACAGAACAGTTGAATTACCAAAAATAATTTATATAATAAATTGCAAAACACATTAACAACATTAATTTAACATTAATTAACAATAATGTTAATTAAATTAATTTAATTAACATTAATTTAACATTAATTAACAATAATGTTAATTAAATTAATTTAATTAACATTAATTTAACATTAATTGCAAATTAATGTTAAATTTTATGCGAGAAATTTTGTTTTAAATATAGTACAGAAATAAGTACAAAATGGTTTTCAAAACACTGCGTTGTTTGCCGCAAACTACAATGCTTACCTCGAAAATCATCTGAATATTTAAACATTGAATTTTGTTAATAATTCAGACAATAAGGTGCTTAAAAATACATTTTTATCTCGTTTTATTTATATTTTAATTTACAAACACTATTTTTCTCAAGTAGATAGTATATTATTTCGCGTTTCAACGATTTAATTCTTTTCTCATGTGGATCGCTTCAACCATTACAATTATTCGTATATTTATCAAGAAAATTATATACCCCAGCTTCCTTAATAAATGCGTATATAAAAATCTAATATACCGATCCTTTAAAAAAACAATAGGTAATCTGTAGTTGCATTAATCAACAGTGTACAAGCTTCCCATACCTCGTTTTCAAAAAATAATATTTTATAAATATTAGACAATTGTTTGAACGTTTTTATGGGTTCACACGCTTTAACAGTATTCACCTAGTAGGAAGTCAGATACAATCGCTTTTAAGACCCGGTAAGCTCAGATTAAACAATGATTTACTCTTAACCGGACTCATTAATTTATTTTCTTTCATGTGTTGTTGCAAAACACCATCCTTTAAAATCTAAGGATCAGCGGATCATTTGTTTTAAAATAAAACGTGTATCTACTTCTCCGAGATAAGGTATAAACTTCTATTGTTAGTTCGCTTGAATTGCCTACCACCTAAGGAGATGTGTTCTTCTAGCTTTTTCCCAAAGAACCTCGTCAACACATACAGGGTGTTATGATTTTGTATGCAACACCCTGTGTATACAGGGTGATTCACAACTTATCCAAAAAAATTTTGGAATAGATGTGTCATGAAAAATATATCGTAAAAAAATTTTGTAAAATCCTTTGTTTCCGAGAAAAAAATTAATGAAGTTGTAGAATTTTCAACCTTTACGTCGCTGGCCTAATGTAGTCTCTAGCGTTATTCCCCCACGTGGCTCCAGGTGATTGCGAACACTGAAATCCGATGTTGCGATAGTGTTTACATTAGTTTCTCAAGTGTCAAAAATGGCTTACGTGTATAGCAACTTGGAGTTGATGGATATCTTTTTAATTCATGGTGAAGAAAATTGTATTTGTAAGAGTACCCCGTACATTCAAATTTTTTTTTGATAAATTCTAAATTACCCTGTATAAAAACACTTAATATTACTTTAGTGCCTATAACTTTATATTTGTTTATAATAAATAGACGATTTATTTATTTGAATAAACTTAATCATTTGATTATAATAAATTAATATTTAGAAGCCTGTTCCTCTTCTGCGTTACTAAAAACAATGTTTTATTAGAAAGTATTAGTTTCTAATTGTTAATTAATTGATAATTTTTTTTTTCATTCGAAATGGCAACATCTCGGGTCGTGTTAAGAAATGAATTTCCCATTTTCCGTTAGATGTAAATACCGGCAAACAACTCCTACCGTGTATTAAAGTAAGTAGTTTCCAAATGAGGTGGGGGGGTTGGGGTAGGGGTGGGGAATGGAATATTGAAAAATCACTGGCACTCTTATATCAAGAAGAATAACCAGAGCTTCCAATTAGCGTAAAAGGTGTCTCCTATTGCTCTACCTTGATAATGCAGCACCCTACTTTATCGGCCGAGGGCGATATTAAACAAGCATGCTGATCGCGGCGCAGGGACGGACTTACTCCCGTAGAACGCAGCGTGAGTAATAATTTTAAAAAGAAAGAGTACCACTAACTTATACTACCAATTGCTCGTACAGAACATAACAATATTATTACATTATTACACGTACAAACGACAATGAAATGCACTGCCAACGTCGCTCAGTAAGAAACCTGAATTGTTCACCGACACGACAGGCCGACAGGGCAGGCATTAGGGTGCAGCTAGATACGTATCGAATAAATTGATCGATGCGAAACTTCAGGTCAGAGGCAAACATGTTATTGTACAATAACGTAGATAGTGCACCATTAGTGATAACAGCATCTATTAAAAACTTAAAGTACGCATAAAAATTAACTCTAAACGTATAATCGAGATAATTTCATCGCAAATGTATGTAAAATTCTAATATACCGAAATCAAAAAAATAAGTGATTCTAAATCTAATCTAGTTTTTACATTCAATGAGCTACAAATTCCTTTATAATTTTTTTTTCTAGAACTAAAGTATTACTGTTATTACAATTTAAATTCTTACCAGTATATTACAACATACTAAATCTGACGTTTTTGTCATGTCAAATTAATATATCACATAAATCTTGGTTACAATATTTCTGGGCTAAACCTCAGTTTTGGTATAGAAAAATACACTTTACTCCATTGGTCCATTTTTTTATTTTTAAGGAAATAATCTTTAAAATTCTAAATAATGGTCCAATTTACATGGTTACTCTGACAATATAATTTTTCCTCTGCGGGCAAAACGATCTGAAACCGTCCCTGTCTCATTTAGAGAGGCCGCGCACAAAACCAGGTATTAAGGGGTGGAGGGGGCGGTGGAATCTATTGTAAAATCTTGAAGCTCCTTATTACTGTTAACATGCGCGATCATTTCTCGAAAATTAAAAACGCCCGCGGCACGTATCATTTTCATTTCAGTTCTAAGATAACAAAAACGTAATTTAAAAATCGCAATTTCACCATTTTCGTCATTATCCCATTCTGTTCTGTTCGAGGCGCGAGATGTGACAGCAGACCTCCAGCGCGTATTAATTACTCCTATTGGAAAAATGACGCCCGCTTTCGGTTTTTGTCGACTCTAACGCTAACTAGATCGGGCAGTCGTTCTTTAACTATTACGAGGGAGATACAGAAATTATTTCGCACGTAATATAATAATAATTGAAAGGAATAATATAATTGAAAAATGTCTGACATGTGACCTGACATTCATCTTCATTCATCTTAACAAAAAAACATATCCCAAATCTCATAAATGTGATCCAATATCATATCGCCTCGCTGAACTTTGAATTTTTTTAATTTGAATCATATGTTATGCTGTTTTGACAAATCCGTTGACACATGACCTGTCGTATGATACAGAAAGCAACTTGCATCTCTAAAATACAAAACACAAAGAGAAGAGCTTAAATTTACTAGTGATATGACACTGTCGTATACACATTCATTGTCAGGTCATGTGACAAACCAAATGCAATAAATAACACAATATACACCAATGTTAACTGAGATGACATGACATTCTGTCATCTCACCAGATATTTAATTGTAAGATACACATTGTCAGGTCATGTGTCAGAGCATAACGTTAATTGAAGTAACATAGCACTCTGTCAACTCTTATATGATTGGATTATTTGTCAGTTCATGTGTCACATCACTTGTCACAAATGAAATAACACAATTTGATAAAGCAGCAAGTAATATGGTTTACTGAGTGATATGTCGCTTGTTTTAATAAGAAAAATAAATATGTCAGATCATGTCATATCGCCTTACATATTTTGTACAGAAAATATGAATATCTCAGCAGTAAATATTTATTTAATTGTAAGATGCATTGTCAGGTCATGTGTCAGAGCATAACTATTACTTAATTGGATTATATTTCAGTTCATGTGTCATATCACTTGTCACAAATGATATGACACGATTTGATAAAACAGCAAGTAACATGGTTTACTGAGTGATATGTCGCTTGTTTTAATTAGAAAAATAAATATGTCAGATCATATGTCATGTCGCCTTACATATTTTTTACAGAAAATATGAATAGCTCAGCAGTAGATATTTATTTAAATGTAAGATGCATTGTCAGGTCATGTGTCAGAGCATAACTCTCATTTAATTGGATTATTTGTCAGTTCATGTGTCACATCACTTGTTATAAATGATATGACACAATTTGATGAAGTAGCAAGTAACATGGTTTACTGAGGTGATATGACGTTGTGTTTTAATTAGAAAAATCAGTCAGATCATATGTCATGTCGCTTTACAGAAAATGTGAATTTTATACTGTTTTCATTTTAATGTCCTATGGTTAGTAACATGTTCATTCATCTGTACATTTCTCAGAACAAAATCGGCCAGAGTAATTGATATTTATTTAACCCACTGACATAAAATAATACAAAGTGCTGCTTTTTCTTATTTCCTAACAATGGTTTAGAAATTATTAGGAACACATGTATCGTGCTTGACAATGACTTCGTTTGTTGAGCAATTTTTAGGAAACGAACAAAACTAAATAAAATTGATGAGAATACCGTCCACCTACTTTTCCTCGACGTCCACAGGTAACATAAATTATTCCAGCAAATTGAATAAAACTAAATAACAGACAATTTTCCTCTGCGTAACAGCCACCTGGTTAAAACATTGTAAAGGAACCTATTCAGCTTATTCTCACGTTTCTATGCACGGATTGTCTACCAATTCACACGTTTATCCCACATAAAAAGACACTTTAAAAACGAATCAGTGCATATGCAACATATTAAGGCGACCACAGACGTAAAAAAAGTAAATAATCATCGAGGATAGAACCAGGTTTCGATCAAACGCGGTCGTTATTTCTTTGTCCGCATTAGCTGATGACAGTGGCGTGTCGGTTAAAATTTGCAGTGCAGGGTGTAACCAGAATACTTGACGAATTATGTATTTTTAGTGAAAAATAGCTATATGGTGTTGCAAGTTGCATATATTAAAAAAATGTAAAAAATCTTAGTAGTGTAGTGTTTTCTATAAAAACGTGTTTTTAATTACTTTAATATTCAGATATCATTGATTCCATTCTTAAAATGCAATCTTGAAAATGCAGAAATGACCTAGCCATGAATTTGGCATTGATATTTGTTCAAAAGGATTTTATAGTTGTTTTCATATGTTGATACAAGAGAGCATATATTGTTATGTTTTGTTTTGTTGTTGTTTGTTTTAAATGAACGAAAATGATTTATTTGGGCGCCATAAATTTTTAATATTTTGTAATTATTTATTCTGTATAGAGCTGACTCAACTACAGAGTGTGGTTTCCTTTATTTCTGTCTTGTCTGATTTCATTTAAATTTATTTTAAAATGAGGGATATATTCAAAGTTTAACAAATCTAGATATACTTATCACAAGTTTTCAAATGAAACTTTATAATTGATAAATTTCTACTTAACCTAAGTTAATACTAATTACACTAAATTTACCCCTTTTATCTATATTTGCAATGTTATGACTTGAGAATTTTATGTAGACATATTAAATTTTTAAAAATGAAATTTGATTTTACGTTGTGTGCATATGCGATTGTTTTGAAATTTATGTTTAATTTGTCCTAATTTATAGTTAGACTACTCACAATTCTGTTTGTCGTTACGCTGGTTTCATAGTCGAATTCTGGATATATGATGCATTCCTCTGCTACCTGTGGTTCATAGGGATCGAAATTTTTGAAACTGCCACTTCACTACACTTTATGATTTTATTGACTTTTATTTATTTCACAATATATCCCTTGTTCAAATTTTAGTGTCGAAACTTTATGTGCTCTAACTCGTTGTGATCAAAAACTTTTATGGATTTTAGCACTCTGTGAATACTGTTTGTTTCTGACATTACTCAAAATGACTTTGACGTTTAGCGATTTTGGTGTCTAGATAGGTAATTTTAACTAACTTGTTGATTTTTACTTGAAAACTTATGAGAGACGGGCTACTTCGAGCTCGATTTTTGCTTTTATTGAACTAATAACAAATGACTCGTTGTCATAGAAATGTGAAACTAACTTTTGAGAATTTTTTATTATTTTAAAATACTTACTTTATGCATATTCTACTCAGCATGATCTTTATATATTTAGATTCTATTAATTTTTCTGAGTATTTTGATACCTTTAACCTCTCTCTACGTTAACTTTTAAACTTTCAACAAACTTCACTTAATTTTGAGAATTTTGACTAAATTATGCTATACAGCTTGATTTTCTGCCTGTGGATTTATTCATTTTCTTAACCTTTTTTCACTTTTACAACAGTCCTTTCCTGTTTACGTAGCTTAACGATTGAAATGTTTTAGATCTATCGATTCATAGAAAACTTTTAAGGTTTATACACAAATTTGAACTTGGATTGTGATCTCAATACAGTTTACCTACGACCACTACTGTAAATACTTAAAAAACACACCGTCTGCGATCAATGTAAGATACCTATTACGTACGGTAAAAAATTCGCACAGCTTGGTACAAAAATCGTACGTCTGCTAGGAAAACTGTACGATTTTTTTACCAAGCTGTGCGATTTTTTTTACCGTCCGTAATAGGAATCTTACATTGATCGCAGACGGTGTGCTTTTAAGTATTTACAGTAGTGGTCGTGGATAAAGTATAGTCAGTACGCAATACGTGGTGTAATGCAATTACGCCCTCATAGAATTACGCACTCGCCGCTACGCGGCGTCGTGCGTAACTTTTCCGTTCGTGCGTAAAATGCTTTTTACAACACTTACAATACAAACTATTTTGCAGTTCAACAACACTTAAATCTACAATTTAAAAATTTTTGACAATACATGGATCTGTTATTACTAAAACGTTATATGAAACTTTTTACAATGGCTTGAGTTTAATTCCACTCATAAATTCATATTGCAGGTATACTATACTAATTTTATACATGATTTATTGCATATTTTTCATTTATGGGTGAAATTTCTTCTCCATCCGTCGACCAACTTATCAATATTATGAAATTTTTTAAATTTGTTTAAACCTGTACACTACTATAATACGAGTATCTAACTTTAATAAATTACACAGGTCAACAAGAGTCAAGAAGCAGACACACTAATATGCATTGCCGAAGGATTTTGGTGCGCTGAATCCGAATCTGGCCGCAGAATTACTCTATCACGTCAGGTTTTTGAGATATCCTAACCTAAAAGTGCAAAAAACACTGTTTTTGTCATATTTGAGGTTATGTAGTAATGCCATCTATTCTTTTTTAAAAAAAATACATGTAATTTAAAAGTACAAGGCTCCCTCTTTCGAATGCCGTTGAGTTTGCTTAAATATCTTTTTTTTTTCGTTGAGATATCACATGTTGAAATTTCTAAGTTTATCAGTTTCTTAATATGCGAAAATCTACTAAGGATCCCTTAGACGTCAAACAGTTGATTGCAGTTCAGAAAATGCATTTTCTCAACTATTTAATTTATAAATTAAATTTTTATCATAATTTTGACAGCTTGATGGGTTTTATTGAACGATTTTATCTTATACCTTCATTTTAATCTTTTCTGTGTTCCATATCCCTTTTCTGTTAGTTTTCTCTATATTTTAAGTAAATATCTCTTAATTTATTACAAAAATTTACATTGTGGTTTCTCTTTTGTATGGTTTATTTTATCATATGAGCAAATCATAACAATATATTTTCATTTGATGAGAATTCAGGAAATTTTAGACCTAATTTGCATTAAATTTTAGAATAACTAGGTAAAAAATATTAATCTAAAAAATAATGTAGGTATTTCTAAAACTTTAACTGTTACAATTAGACATCGACCAGAAAGTTAACTGAAAGAAAAAAAAATGAATTAAGTAGTAATACCTACATAGTAAATCTAAAAAAAATAATTTCATACGTTTTCTTGACATTAAAAAAGTAAGTATTCTTCAGACTTTCGTACCTTGTAAACATTTAAGGAAGAGTGTTTCACACAAGAGTACATTCCTCTTTGTACCTTTCTTAAAATAAAGCTTTACAAAAAAAATGCCTGAACACGGCTCTGCTTTTATTATCTTCAGTGACTTTCCTAGTTATCTCAACTGACAAAACCTTTCGATGTCTGAAAGTGGCGGCCCCTTCGACGGACGCCGCTGCGTAAGTAATTCGTTGCTTTGTCAATTTATAACTTATTCGCCCTTCGGGCATCATCAGCGTAAGGATTTTTGATTTTTGTGGGCGGCCCGTCGGACTTCAATCTGAGTTATCAGGCCTTGTAATTATAATCACATTACGAGTTGGAAAATAGTTTTGAGCTGATCGGGACTTCGACGGCGAGAAGACTACGCTAGATTGCCAGCACAAAGGGTTTTTCAAATAACGCTTACTCGGTAACGTGTCAATAATTTAGGATTTGTACAGGGTGTTCATTTATATTTTAACATTTTCCGAACGGTTTAAAATAAAAGTTACAAAATACACAAAACAATGGAATAATTAAATAGTAATTTTTTATTCCAGGTTGCGAAGAATCGTTTTTGTATTCAAGCAGAGTTTTTTGCGTAAACAGAGAGTAAATAAACATATTAGGAAGCAAAATAGAAGTATTAGACTACAAGCCCATCGAAAATTTTCAAGGGGTCATTTGACCCAGCAAGTTTCGGATTGATACGTAGATAACTTTTTTCGTGACGCCGTACGTAAGTATCTGCTGATACAGGGGTTAGAAATGCAGGGCGCAACCCTCTATTTTAGCCCCCATTGTTCAAGTCATTGAAAAATGTACGACATCGATTCCACATGATTATTTAACTCTCCAAATAATTCTTAGCAACTATGCTGTCTGAAAATTATGGTATTGCAAAAGTTTATAAACAATTACTTGTATTTTGGAATTGAATTTTATATTTTTTCGATAAAATCATTAATTCCTGTACGGCAACCACTTTTTTGATAAAATATAACCAAAAACTATAGTGCTAAATCATGGCCGGTTATAATTAATGGTACAAATTAAAAATTCGAATTAAAAAACAAGTAAATTTTGATAATTTTTTAAATTCCTTGTTATAAACTAAAAATGATATATTCAAAATATTATGGCTGTAATTGACTTTTTATAAGTAAAAAAATTAAAAAAAACAATGCCGTTCATTTTTAATTAATGGATTTTACATAGCTGATAATATTTTTCATAAAATTTTTACTACATTTTTAGGTCATTAATAACTATGCGGCATTTACAAATTTTCATCAGAAATATAATATAAAGAATGAAAACTGCAGTGCCGTACATATTCGTTGGAACAATTCTCCGAAACTGTACAAGTCCAAAATGAGTTTTATCCTAATTTCAAGAGAAATTTAATTTATACCGTAGAAATTATGATGGCATTGTCTTTAAGATTAAAAAAATATATTCATGAGAATTCCTATATAAATATGTACTTATATTTAAAACAGAGATACTTATAAAATGTTTTGAAGTAACGGTACCCTGCATTTGCATATTTGCAACTTCTGTTACAACTGGCATACAATATATGTTTAAAATTAGCAAAATTAATTTAAAAGTGCATTTGTTACAAAAACAATTTTAAGATTGTCAGTTATAAACATGAATAAAACCACATAAAAATTTACATGCCGAAAAGAAAAAAGAGATAGAGAAAGAAGATGTTTCGATGTCCAGCTAGAATCTCGAAGCGGTAATTTTAATTTTAAAATAAAAATAATACCTAATTTTTTAAAAAATATTCGAATGCAGATTTTTTTTTATTGATTTTTAATGATAATTTTATGAATTTTGAAAAAATTTTACTTATGTACTTGTGAAAAAAAACTTATTATACAGGGTGTTTCATAATATATGCGCAGGACTTCAGGATGTGATAGCTTGTCCAAAAATTTGAAAAAAAGTTTGTATTAACTTACCCTCTAAAATGCACAATTTTCGAGATACAGGGTGTTGAAATTGTAAAAAAAATTTCGTTTTTTCCGAATATCTCCGGAACCGTTTATCGTACAGAAAACAGCTTTTGTAAGCATTTGCTACTCATAATAAGCTATGTTCTGTGTGAGAAAAAATTTTTTTCAAAGTCATAATTGGTGAAGATTTTGAAGGGGAAGTGGGTGTTTTTCTCCCCAACTTCTACGCCATTGGAAAAAGTACGGTGACGCCCATTTGAACCGCCAATGTTTTCTACACAAAAAATGTACTCTTGGTCATAAGCTCTAAAGTTGACCGTTTTCGAGAAAAATCTACTTTTATGTTGAAAAACATGGTCAATTTTTTGAAATAAAATTTTTTTACTAATTAAACAAAATTTATTTAATCGTTAGAACAAGTAACAAAACCAAACCTTAACTTCATAGTTGCAAAATTTAAAAAAAAAAAATCGTACACAGTTAAATTAAATGTTGGAAATGTCCTCCGTTAGCTTCAATGCACGCAGCAATTCTTCGACGCATTGACTGTCTAACACGCAAGAAAATTTCCGGAGTGTTCCGAATTATGTCGCAAGATGCAACAATGCGTTCTCTTAATTGATCAACATTTTCAACTGGAGTAGCGTAGACTAGGGTTTTGAGATGGCCCCAAAAGAAAAAATCTAAACAATTAAGTTCGGGAGATCGCGGGGGCCAAGGGTGGGGACCTCCTCGACCGATCCAACGGTCTTGGTATTCGTCGTCCAAGTATTGGCGAGCAACCAAACTAAAGTGGGCCGGAGCTCCATCATGCATAAAGTACATGTTTTCTCTTACTTGAAGCGGTACATCTTCCAGCAGTTCCGGCAGTACTTCTTCTAGAAATTGTCGATAATCTGCACCGTTTAATCTGTTCGGTAAAAAATGTGGGCCTATCAAATGATCACCGACGATGCCAGCCCAAACATTCACGGAAAATTGTTGCTGATGATTGCCTTCTGCAATTTCATGTGGATTTTCTTCAGCCCATATGTGGTTATTGTGAAAATTGAAAATACCATCTCTCGAGAAAGATGCTTCATCGGTAAACATAACTTCGGCTCCAAACTGAGACATGACATTTTCCCATAGTCGTTGGTGAATGAGTTGAAACAAGTTATGATGTGGTACTTGGCGATCACGATGTCTTTCTTGATACAACCGCCTTGCTTCTGCCGAATTACCGTTCGCCATTCCGTAAAGGTAATGCATTTCGCACATTTCAGCGTTTGTGTAATTCATTTTTACTTTTGTAATACAAATTGACTTTTCGCAGGTACAAACTAATTGTTATTTTGACAGGAGGTAGCTTTTGTTTTAAAATTTAAAGCCTACTTGATAAAAAAAATTATAATACATTTAGTAAAATAAAAATTTTATTTAAAAAAATTGACCATGTTTTTCAACATAAAAGTAGATTTTTCTCGAAAACGGTCAACTTAAGAGCTTATGACCAAGAGTACAGTTTTTGTGTAGAAAACATTGGCGGTTCAAATGGGCGTCTCAAAACCGTACTTTTTCCAGTGGCGTAGAAGTTGGGGAGAAAAACACCCACTTCCCCTTCAAAATCTTCACCAATTATGACTTTGAAAAAAAATTTTTCTCGCACAGAACATAGCTTATTATGAGTAGTAAATGCTTACAAAAGCTGTTTTCTGTACGATAAACGGTTCCGGGGATATTCGGAAAAAACTAAATTTTTTTTACAATTTCAACACCCTGTATCTCGAAAGTTGTGCATTTTAGAGGGTAAGTTAATACAAACTTTTTTTCAAATTTTTGGACAAGCTATCACATCCTGAAGTCCTGCGCATATATTATGAAACACCCTGTATAATATAATATAAAATTAATAATTTTTATACGATTTTTAACGGCATATTACTTAAAAATTATTTAACATCTTAAATAATGTTTTAGCAACAATGCCGACCATTTTTCAATGATCGGAAACCATAAGGGTCAGAATAGGGGTTTGCATCCGGGGTTTCTCACTCCTGTATCGACAAACATGTACGGCATTTCTATATGATATTGTAAGTCTTATTATAGAAAGGCCGTATAGTAGTAAATAATTTGTATTAAAGAGAAAATAGTAGTAAATAAAATCAATTCTTGCAAATAATACTTATTTGCAAAAATATATTTCAAGCCATTTAGAACCATTTTTTTGTACGACATATTGTTTTTGTTGATTATTGTTGTCAGTTTTAACAAAATATATTAATGCTGTACAAAAATTTTTCACCGTGAAATTCCACCTTTCAGAGGGAAATTAATTTTCGTATAGTAAGCACATGTTTCATGAAAAATGTACGGTGTGGCCATAAATGTCAGTATTTTATAAAATAGAATTAAAATTTGTGAATATGATATTGGTTCAAATCACCCCCAACACGCTACTTACAAATAGAGGGTTGCGTCCTGTATTTCTAACCCCTGTATCAGCAGATACGTACGGCGTCACTAAAAAAGTTATCTACGTATCAATCCGAAATTTGCAGTGTAAATGCTGTACTGTAGTAAATCACAAAAAACCGGGCCAATATTTTCAGAAAATCAAAAGCTTTCCTGGCTTCCGGTATTACTATTTTTGTACGGCATTAGGTCGAGGCTCATTTTTTTGTATAACCTATATACTTTAGAAATTCCGTACAAAAATGTTTTGCCGAAAACCACTCCCCTTGGTGACAGGTTTAGCTTACCTGTGTACTCACCTGTACCAGCAAGATTGACGGCACAGTTTCTAAAGTTATTGTCATATGTGGTAGTATTGAATTATAAGTAATTCATTCTGGGTCAAATGACCCCTGGAAAATTTCCGATGGGCTTGTTGTCTATATGTATCAAACTATTTTCAAAAACTGGAAAAAATAAATTGAATGGAGAAAACAGTTTTTTTTTTCATTTTTATTGCACGTATAATAGGCAAAACAGACAAACTAACACTCTACTTTAAAATATAACAATGCGGCCAAAACGATTTTTATTCGCGTGATAAAAAACCCTCCGCACTTTCGGGAAGTCAAGCAATTACCATTCACCGAGAAGCCTCTTCATTATGTTTTCGCGGCCCCCAAAGAAGTCCCTTTAATAATCAAACTGCTCGATTTGTAAACACAACTTTTAAAATTCTTGCACGGTGTCTCGTTTTCCAGGTTGGCACCCCTCGAACCCGACCCTCTTCAAAGCTTCCTTTAAGATTGCCTGACCACCCCCGAACGCCACTTCATCCACGGCGAATATTTTAGCACCCGATCGGAAATTTCTTTCGAACAAGCTGTTGAATTTCAATCGAGAGACGGAGGGGGCCGATTTACTGTTTTCTTAAGCGGTTGATTTGTGTTTTTTTTTTGTATCCTGTACGCTGACTCAAATTTAGTTGAATCATTTAAATTATTAATAATAATATTAATAATAATTTTTGTACAAAAATTTAATCTATCTTCCAGGGATAACAATAAAATAAACAGGGTGTTAATGATAAGTTTTGCCAAACTTTAATGGCGTATTCTACCGATGAAAATAAATGATTTTCCCTGTAGCTTCAAGGGCATAAAAGATTGAGTGATAAAATTTGGAGGATGGCATTTTTTTCAGTAGGAACTATTTTTTCATGGATAACTTATTCCGAAATACACTCCAGTGGTGTAGTTATTGGGGGAATAAGGGACCTTTTTTGATAAAAAATCGTACACCACTGTTTTTTTAAATATTTTTAAATGTTTTTAAATTGTATAATCAATTTATGGCAATAAAGTATTCTTGTAAAGTATTCGTAAAATTTGCTGGTTTTTAGATAATTGGGAAATCAAAAAAGAAGATACTTAAGTACCTGCGTTGCTATTTACCATTTTCTATTGATTGCTAAATGTGTAACAATAAATTCAATACCACTAATATTTTTGAGAGATTTCAGAATACACAAGAAATGTTCAAAATGTTGTCCTTGGGATGCAATGCACGCGCAGCGTCTCCGCATTGATCGTCTTACATGCCTCATAATTCCAGCCGTATTGTGTATGATCGCGAAACGCTCTACAATGCACTGTCGAAGTACTTTTACATTGGGAACTGGAGTAATATATATCATAGTTTTAAGGTACCCCCAAAAAAAGTAATCCAAGGGATTTAGGTCGGGGGAACGAGCTGGCCAAGCAATGGGTTCTCTTCTACCAATCCAGTGATTAGGATACTGGTTATTCAGCAACTGTCTAACGGTAAGGCGGCTGTAATGAGGTGGAGCATATATATGCATATACCACAATAATTGATGTAACCTCAATGACACTACTTCTAGAAGTGGTGGTAATTCTTCTTGTAGGAATCTTTGAAAAGTTCTACCATCGAGGGTTCTGGGTAAAAAGTAGGGACCAATCAAGTAATCACCCACAATGCTTGCCCAAACATTCAGAGAAAACTGTTCTTGGAATCGACGTTGGAAAATAATATGCGGATTTTTATCCGCCCATTGGTGGTTATTATGATGACAATTCGAAGTGGTTCCTCTTGTGAATGTCGCTTCATCGGTAAATAATATTAATAACTGAAAAACAGGCTGTTCGCATTGTTGTAAAAACCACTGACAAAATTCAATCCTCGGTTGGTAGTAATTTTCATTTACTGCATGAATTCGTTGGACATGATATGGGCGTAATTGCTGCTCACGTAAGACGTTCAAGATTGTTACATGTGATACACGCAAATCTGTTGATATCTGTCTAGTACCGGGTCTTCATCTACAGATTCCAAAATTCTGTCTTCCAAATGAACTGTACTAACAGGTCTTTCCTCTTGCTCGACGTTTTGGTTGCGACAAACATGCAGTTTCACAAACTCTATGGTGAATGCTTGAAAAAGTATTCCTTGTTGGACAACGTCGATTTGGAAAATTCTGTCTATAAAGTCGTTCAGCTTGTCTAGCATTGCCATTCGCTCTACCGTATGTAGAATGTATACCTACTATCTGATAATTCAATATTTGTATAACGGACCATAACTAGCAGAGAAACGTGACCAAAAACGTGTGACAGTTTCAAAATTATGACTGTTTTCTAGGAACAACTTGCCAGTCCACCTACGGTACTGGTATTTTACGGTTCAAATTAATTGAATACCATTTTTTTTTTTATTAAAGTCTGTTTTTAGTTGTATGAAAAATAACAAAACTTTTTGCAGTACACAGGACAGTGTCATTGTATAGTGTTTTGAAATCTCTCAAAAGTATTAGGTATTGAATTTATTGTTACACATTTAGCAATCAATAGAAAATGATAAATAGCAACGTAGGTTTTTTCTAAATTCCTTATTCAGAAACGAGATCATTTCTTCGTTTATGGTGGCAATAGCTTCCTGAATTTTTTGCTTAAATGAATCAATGTTATCCTCAAAATCGTTTGAATACACTTTTTTGTCTAATAGGGACAAGTGGCCCGTGTAGGCCAAGATATTGGTCCATAACATCCGATCCACTTGTTCGGGATTTTTTGGAGCCTCTGTATGTTCCCTAAAAATTTGATTACTTCCCAACATAAACAAAACTTTTTATCAAGAATAACTTTTTCTCGAAAAATCAACAATAAAAAAAGTTTACAAGAGTGCCCCAATCCGAGGACACACTATACAGGGTGTCCAGAAATTTATGCAACAAAATTTGGTCACAGATTCTTAGGACAAATTTAGGGGACCCGTATTTTTTATTCTTGCCAAGTGGCCCCCTCTTTCGGAGTTACAGCCCCCTGAATTCCGCCCCTAAGAATAATCTTTTTTTATATCTCAGAACCCTGTTGTACGAGAATCACTAAATCTGGTACACAGGGGTTTTATGACATGTGGAATTTGTTGGTGCAACGTTTTTTGACGGGGAACCCCCTTAAAACAATTTTTCGTGGGCCCCCTTGTCTTTGGAGCCAAAAAAATTTTGTCGCATATTTAAATTTCTTAAAAATTATCAGTCCACTAGAAAGCCATTAAATCTAGAAACTTTTTGTCTCTTCATACTTTTTTCGTAAAAGGCATTGTTTTCCAGAAAAATGTCAAAATGTGATCGAATGCATATCGTGATTCATTCCCTATTTTCCTCAAAAACATTACGTTTTACGAAACAAATATCAAGAGACAAAAAAGTTTCTAAATCCAATGGCTTTCTAGCTAACTAATAATAATTAAAAAAAAAATCAAATTTGCGACCAAATTTTTCTAGTTCCAAAGACAAGGGGACCCACGAAAAAGTGTCTTAAAGGGGTTTCTCGCCAAAAAGCGTAGCACTGTGAGATTCCACATGTAATAAAACCCCTGTGTACCAAATTTAGTAATTCTCGTACAACATGGTTTTGAGATATAAAAAAAACTTCTTAGGTGCAGATTTCAGAAGAAAAAATGCAGATCCCCTAAATTTGTCTTAAGAATCTATGACCAAATTTTGTTGCATGAATTTCGGGACACCTTGTATTTATTTTGTATTTTTTTCAAGCTCATCGACGTGTTGTTCCACTTTCATCACCCATTCCCTTATGTTGCACCCTGTACAAACCCCATTTTAAGCAACCTTATTCCCCGCCTATAAATATAGAATTAATTACGAAATTAAATTGAACAGAACATCCAGCTTGCCAGGAGCGGCCCGGCTCACACAAATTCCCGCCGCCGCAAAAAACATCCGAGCATCAAGGCGAAAACGAAAACAAAAGCAAGTCGAACGAAACAATCGAGTAATTCGGAACGTTGTCGATTCGAATTCGTTTCCCTGGGCGATTTATTCCATTTCTAAGCCGGAGCCGCTCCCTTACATCCAGTCAATTGAAGAAAATATCTGGAACAAACCCCCACCGTCAAAGCCTACTTTGTATGTGTGTTGCTTTACAATTAGTGAGATACATTGTTTTCGTTACGCCGTTCCGATAGGTCGTGGCCCCGGGTTATTGGTTTAAAACTCCTAAAAGGTATACATATTCAATCCGTATTTTAATCGGGCGAGGGGGCGGCGGGGGTTATTAACGCAACTCAGGCGGTGGCACGTTCCTTTCTTCGATTCCTTTAACCCGATTTTGAGTCGATACTGAAAATAATCGGCCAGCTTTGTGAAATTTTAGCAGACATACCGTGGACATTCATATGCAAAAAGGATAAACACAGTCAAAGTGTTACTGACCTAAACCAAAAACCCGTAACCTCTTTTTATAAGTCTTCTAAGACATTTGACAGGCTTGGTCGTGGAATTAAACAAATTAGAAACATTTAACATTCTAATTATACCTAAATATGTTGAAATTATAACAACGATTCGCATTACTATAGGTATACAGGGTGTCTCATAATTAGCTGCCAACCCTGAACAGGCCGATTCTATGATCAAAACTAAGTAAAAAAGTTCATATGAACATGGGTCCGGAAATGCTTCCTAAGGGCACAGGGACCCATTGAAGAGGGAGGAATGGAAATTATTTTTTTGCAATATCTCTCAATCGCGTTTTGATAAATGAATGAAATTTGGTATAAACAGCTAAATTTTGATGAGCAATTTGATGGACTAATCCATTTATTTCCACAAGGTCCATTGGGGTGGGTACGGGGGGGCCCTTGGTACTTTGCGTGTGTAACTTTTTCATCTTTGACTTTTTAACAAATTGGACAGCAAATTCCGTTTTCCCGAACTGTTTTACGTTAAAAAGGTACTCTTGTTTCAAATCGTTATCTTTAACGGTTTCTGAGAAAATCGCTCTTGAATTAATCCCACTTTGGTCAATTTCATAGTAATTTAAACAAAATTATCAAGGTATTCTTATGTCAAAGTATTGTCAACCCGATTGCCAATTTAATAGTTCTAAGCGAAAAAAATGGAAGAGTTTACGGGACAAGAGTTAGTTGATATGATATTTATTTATGGCTTTTGCGATGGTAATGCTGCAGCGGCAGAACGCGAGTACGGGAGAAGGTTTCCAAACCGAAGGCTGCCATCAAGGAGGACATTCCCTACGGTATTCCGCAACTTAGCTGCAACCGCCACTTTTCGAAAGGCACCGGGTCAAGGACGTCCCAGGATTAATAGGGAAGCGGAGGTCCTTGACGCTATTGAACAAGATCCTACGACTAGCATACGGAACATTTCAAGGCAAATAAATGTTCCTCGGCCAACGGTACTACATATCTTAAAGATTTCCTTAACAGAATTGATTAGATGTGCTACTAACATTTCAGGTTGGAAGAATATTAAAGCGACAAGGTCTACATGCCTATCACTATCGACGTGTACATGGCTTGATACCAGAAGATTTTGCGCCACGTATGCAATTTTGTCGCTGGATTTTGTCGCTGGACAACGAGCAAGCTTCCAAAATTTTGTGGTGTGACGAAGCTACTTTTACCCGAAATGGAAAATTAAATTTTCATAATTCTCATTATTGGGAAGAAGAGAACCCACATGTTGTTCGGAGAACAAACTTCCAGCAACGGTTTTCCATAAATTTATGGGCGGGAATAATTCACGACACTCTGATTGGACCTATTGAAATTCCACAACGTCTCAATTCAAATCTTTATTTAAACTTACTTCAAGAAAATCTTCCCCAAATTCTCGATGATCTGCCTCTAAATTTACGACGTAACATGTTTTTTCAACACGATGGAGCCCCGGCACATAGTGGTCGCAATGTTCTAAATTTCCTAAACGAAAATTTCGCTGGACGGTGGATAGGGAGGCACGGACCGGTAGCTTGGCCGCCGCGTTCTCCCGACCTAACCCCGCTGGACTTCTTTTTCTGGGGATATCTAAATCAAAAAGTTTACGCCACCGAAGTCGATACCCGTGAGGAATTGCTGCAGCGTATCAATGATGCAGCCAATGAAATTCGTCAAAACCGTTTTAGCATCTTAATAGCTTCGAGAAGTGTTACACGTAGGGCAAGACTTTGTATCAGAGAAGGTGGAGGGTTTTTTGAACAGTTTTTAAAATAGCTTGTTGTCTGTTATCAAAATTAAGTTTCCATCTTATGATCCCTTCGAAAAGTGACGGTTGCAGCTAAATTGCGGAATACAGTGAGGAATGTCCTCCTTGATGTCAGCCTTCTGTTTGGAAACCTTCTGCCGTACTCGCGTTCTGCCGCGCAGCATTACCATCGCAAAAGCCATAAACAAATCATCATATCATAATTGTTCTACATCAATAATGTGTATTACTGATTACGTATAAAATTATTATTATTATTTTTTGTTTAAATTACTATGAAATTGACCAAAGTGGGATTAATTCAAGAGCGATTTTCTCAGAAACCGTTAAAGATAACGATTTGAAACAAGAGTACCTTTTTAACGTAAAACAGTTCGGGAAAACGGAATTTGCTGTCCAATTTGTTAAAAAGTCAAAGATGAAAAAGTTACACACGCAAAGTACCAAGGGCCCCCCCGTACCCACCCCAATGGACCTTGTGGAAATAAATGGATTAGTCCATCAAATTGCTCATCAAAATTTAGCTGTGTATACCAAATTTCATTCATTTATCACAACGCGATTGAGAGATATTGCAAAAAAATGATTTCCATTCCTCCCTCTTCAATGGGTCCCTGTGCCCTTAGGAAGCATTTCCGGACCCATGCTCATATGAACTTTTTTACTTAGTTTTGATCATAGAATCGGCCTGTTCAGGGTTGGCAGCTAATTATGAGACACCCTGTATACGATACCAAGTTGTTTAGTTGCTTGAGATCTTTAAGTCCGGTATGCCTCTGGGATCTATGTGTAGCCCACTTTTATTCATAATGGTTACTACCGACATCGAATGAATGTGCACTGCCTGTTATACGCTGATGACCTATGAGTGTTTTCCGAAATTAAATTTGAATCGGATTGTGCAATTCTTAACGCACCAAACAAATGTTTGGTGCGTTAAGAACAAATTGTCTTTAAAAGCATTATTATGACATTTACACCTAAAGAAATTTCAGAATTCCCTATTGGAAAGACTAGAATATTTGAGAAACCTTGGCATTGTGTTTCATAAATTAACTTTCATTCATTACTGAACTTAATTTGCGATCAGTTGGCCAAATTGTAGTAGCATGTGTTAGTGTAGAAGTATAGTATTTATATGGTTCCATTGTACATTTCATATACGAGTATTTTTTTTGTATAACTTGTGATTTATTCTGTAGATGTCCAAAGAAGTTTTCTTTCAAGTCTTAGTACCACCATGATGCATCAAAATTTACCAGCTTTTCCACTACAACTGGAAAGACGGAGCTTAGTCAGCAGAGTAGTTGAATCCCACAACAGAATTAGTTAAAAATTGTACTTTAATACAATACTTGTCTTACTTGGATCGAATACAAACATATCATTTTTATTTTAAAATTTATTTGTGTCTACAAAAACAGCTGTATACAAAATATAAAGAAACACGCCGTACAATTGCAAAAAAAATAACTGACGTTGGGTTCACAGAACGGTCTTCTCCATTTATATCGACGTGATATGTCGAGTTCCTATTATCCGTCAAAAAAATCATAATCCCTCTCCAACAATTACGCTGTTCAAGCGTGCATTTCTCAAAAAATAAAAGAAAACGACAAAGTCTCGAGGACCTCAAGTCGCGTCTTTCAAAGGAACTGAATCAGTCCAATAAATCCGTCCAATATCTAAAAAATCATCGTGGGAACCACCTACGAAACGCATCAATAGCGGGAGGGCGAGCGAGAGAGATAGGTCGTCCCTCGAAATCAAATTCCAATAAATATCCGAACTGAATGGACTCGATCGACATAAATTCAGTCGGATATCAACAGGTGGTGGGGTCTTAGGTAACAGGGTTTATTTTTAAGGGACAAGAGACTCCGTATAGACAGCCTGTAAAGTTACGTGACGCCTGTCGAAATGCTGCCTTTTGTTGTTTATGTTCGAAGTAAAGTGTAAATTTTATGTCAATATCTTTAAATCGAGATGCCAGTTATATGAGTAAAAAAATATAATGCAGGTATCAACAATCTAATTAAAATACGATTGTTCGTTTCTACGTCTAATATTTATCCAGATATTTCCAAAGTATACACGATTTAGTGTCTTATACAGGGTGAGTCGATCAAAGATTGTAGATGTCACAATAATAAGAGAAAACTCAAATGTTGCGATTTTTATTTGGTTTGCAAGCTATGGCGTAGATTCCAATAATATTTATAGTCCTAGTGTGTTACGGTATATATAAGTCACGCTGGAAAGTAATTTTTCCAAGTGACTTATATGACGTAACACACGAGTGTCATACAAAATTGTATCCAACACTTTCATAGAATTTCGTTTTAATAATAAATAAAAGTAACTTAAAATTTTCAGTTGTCAATGTCAGAAAAAGTAAATTAACGAAGTGAATGTATTTTTAAATATTACAAAGGATGCGAGTGTTAACCTAAATTGTGTCTGTAACCAAGGATTGTCAGTAAACAAACAATATTTTTCTACGTTCATGCAATAAACACAACTTTATTGAACTGTATTTACTAGAAAAAGTGGATCTTTATTGCACTAGTGCAATAAATATTTATTGCACTCGTCTCTCAGCGGTTTGTGATCAAGACAAACATAAACATTCAAATGAACGAAATATTTAGTCCTTTTTCTGTGAGATTGTAATACGTTTCAAAGAATTGCGGATTTTATTTTATTATCAATCATATTTATTATGTACTGGATTACGAAATTACTAGAAAATGCATTTTTTTTCTAAAATGCCATATGATTACAATTTCTAAACACAAACGTAAATGCCTCAAACATACGCGATCACGACTACTATGATTTGGATAATGCAACTCTGTAGTTCTAGAAATGTCAGTCAAAAATTAATTTTGACATTTAAACAAAGTTTAAAAATGAGTGATATTATTGGAAAAATAGATGATAATGATGAAGAAGAATTTGTTGGGACCCCACCAGAAGTTAATGAAATAGCAAATACAGCGTCATTAAACTTATTACCTAGCAAATCAAGAAAACTATATGAAAAAAGTTATAATCGTTTAAAGAGTGGTGCTTCGATAAAAAAGTTGTAAATCTTACAGAAAATGTGCTTCTTGCGTATTTTTCAAAAAGATCGAAAGATATTAAACCCTCATCACTTTGGTCTGAATACTCAATGGTGAGAGCTTGCCTTTCTACAAAAGAAGATATTAATATTGAAAATTACAAAAAACTAATGGCATTTATGAAGCATAACTCTGCAGGATTTCGGTAAAAAAAGTCAAAAGTCAAAATATAGGACACATTTATAAATTTCTAAAAGAAGCTCCGGATTCCCAGTATATGATGAAAAAAGTAAGTCAGTCATTATTGTTTAGCTTTTGTAAGACATTTTAAAATTACTTGTTGTAAGTCGCTGCAATATTTGGCATCGCAGGGGCATGTCGTAGAGATGAGCTCCAAAAATTGAGTATTGAAGACATAGAAGAAGTAGGTTCAATATTAATTGTAAAAGTGCCACGTTCGAAAACTGACAAGGAACGAAGTTTTGTCGTTAGAGGTGAGGTTGAAGAAGGATTAAATTTGATCGATATATACCGTAAATACACGAAATTACGTCCCAGTTATATTCCACATAAACGTTTTTTTATCAATTACCGAAATGAAAAGTGCACTGTCCAATATGAAATTGCAAAATTTCTGAAATCGTCGACAGTAGCGGAAGGATACGTAGAGCAATCACTTGCAAACAAACTCAATGTTGCAAAACAAATATTTCAGGCTGAAGAAAATGACAATGTACAGATACCAAGTACTAGTACATTTAGAGAAGTCACAAATCAAGAAGTAGAATTAAAAAATAATTCACTAAGAAATATTAATATTGAAAATTGCAAAAATTGTACATTTACTTTTAATATTAATGGTACAAATAATGTTTAAGTTAAATTATTCCTAATTACTAGTTCCTAACTTTCTCAATGTTAACCGATAGTGTTAATTAATTATTATTAAATATTTTGCTCTTAAATTACGCTTTTTATTTTTCTACACCTAAATAAAACATTTTTTTTCATGAACGTAGAAAAACATTTTTTTTCCATGAACGTAGAAAAAATATTGTATGCAACTCGTGCAAAAAGTGTTTATTGCACTCGACGTGTTGTCAAACTCGGCCTAACGGCCTCGTTGGACAAATTCACGTCGCGTGCAATAAACACTTACTTTTTGCACTTGTTGCATAAATAACTATTTTTGAGTTGAAATCACGTTGACATCCTAAAACCAAGACTGAAAAAATGGAAAATGTGGAAATTCCATCTGAAATTTTAGAAAAAGCTAATGCGGCTACTGCAGGCATCATTCCGGAGAAATCAAAACCTATATACAACAAATAACTGAAGGAATTTCGAGATTGGAAAATCAAAGAAGGGGTGAAAGGCGTAAATGAAGATGTCTTCGTGGCTTATTTTTTCAATTTAAGTGAGAAATAAATGAATAAGGTAGGTTCTACTGAATAGTTTAACTGAGTTATATTTATTAAATTTGTAGGTTTTAGATGGCGTTGATATTAGGAGTTTTTGGCGCTTGCCGTTGCGAGGAATTGACCCATCTAAGCATAGACCATATAGAGGACAAAGGGCAGCATATTCACATCATGATTTCAAATACTAAAACGAACAAACCAAGACCACTAATCATAGTGTTCTTTGATTAAATGTGCAAAAACACCACCATTGACCTCTAAACCCTTTCTGCTTCGTCTACGAAAGGCGCCTGATTGCTTCACATTCTTCTTTGATAAATGCTACAGTATTGATGATACGTCGTTAGTGCATCTAACTTTGTACACTTCATTTTTGAACCACCACCATAAACAGTAATCTAGTGCTATGAGATCTGGAGATCATGGAAGCCAACTAATACACGTTTCCCGAAAACCAATGTTGAAAATTAGTTTCGTGTTGCGTCAGGATTTTCGTCTGACTATACATGAAAATTCCGAGTATTAGTTATGCCACAAATTTTTTACATGTTGTTATATTCAAATTTAACAGTAAAATTTGAATTGTTGTTTTACTCGAGTCCCCCCTGCTTGGGACGCCCATAACAAACTTTTCTAATCACTTTTCACGTTGTTTATTGCAATGTATAATGATATGATGACATCAAAATTAATAATATGCCCATTTTAGCTATACAATTTTTTTTTAATTTTATTAAAGTGATGTAATGAAACGCTTAAATCCGTTTTACTCGGAAATGAAGCATTTTATCGAAAGAAATAAAGAGTACCTTTCTTGTAAAAGTGAAGGTCTATCATATACTGGCATCTGAATTTGCAAATTTTAGCCGACGACCCCCCAAATGAGACGCCCCTGACCAACATTTTTTAAAAATATTATAATGATCTATTCCGACTTTTAATGAGCGTTTATCATGCAAAATTCATAATTTTCCTTCAACTTGTTTCGGAAATATTAAAAAAAGATTTTTTTGCGGCTCCATTTATGGGGCGTAGCTCATTTAGGAAGCATTTCTCGACCCATGTTTATTAGTCCGGTCAAATTAGACCAAAAAATAAGAGTGAAGGTACATAAATTTACAACAAGCTGAAAGTGAGTAAAATTGTTTAAAACATAATTGAAAATAACATATTAAAATTCCTCATCGTTCCGGTACTCGGAAAAAAAATTACTCGAGGTCAAAGGTAAAAAAATGGGTTTTTTCGCGATTTTCAGCTAAACGGTAAGTTCTTATAAAATTACCTCTGACAAAAATTGTAGAACATAAAATTATTTATAAAAAATGTATTAATACTTTTTTTCCTAAAAGCCACCGTTTCTGAGATATAACGATTCAAAAAGTTGTAAAAGTTGTAATCGTCATAATATGCATAAGTACGCCACGTATATACATCTCTGAAGCTGTAATATAAGTAAAAATATTTTTCCATCGGTGATTGTAACTTACACTTAAAATATAAAATATACATAAGTATAATTATGAGAATATCAGGTAAAATGAAACCCAACCCCTTAATTAATTCCTCTACTTTTTTTTAATTTCCATCCTTTTTATCATTTCTAACCCTTGCTAATATCTGTTATAATGCAATAGTTTCAAACTAAATAGAATCACAACAGACCTGTGGAATAGGCCTACTGGGGAAACCACGTTAAAAAAAATGCGCTAAGTACACTGCCTCATAGGTGGCGTGTGCATATTATGACAATTACAACTTTGTCTGAGGTAATTTTATGATAAAACTTACCGTTTAGGTGAAAATTGCGAAAAACCCATTTTTTTTACCTCTGACCTCGAGTAAATTTTTTTCCGAGTACCGGAACGATGAGGAATTTTATATGTTATTTTTAATTATGTTTTGAACAACTTTACTCACTTTCAGCTTGTTGTAAATTTATGTATCTTTGAATGCCTAGATTGACCGGACTATTATATGAAAAAATATTCTTATTTTTGACAACAAAATCAAGTGGTAAATTATTGGACACTAATTATGAGATACCCTACAGAAATACCTGCAGAATCTTAAGTTAATTTGAAAATCATTTCATCTGTTAAAGTTCATCAATAAATATTCCATTATTTTTATTAATTAAATTAAATTATTATTAAATAAAAGAATAAGCCAATAAAGTTCTGTTAACTATTGTAACAATTTACCGCGGCAGGGGCGTGCCTTGAGATTTTCCACCAGTGTCTTTCTACCTCGGGTGTCGAATGTGGTTAATTCCAAGAAAGTGAGCAGAGGTCTTCTTGGAATTCTGTCTTCTCAACAAATATCGTACCTATATTGTTGAAGAATTATTTTCGATTCCGTCATTATTTACATATTTGATAAACATCGGTAACTACTACATACCACCCTGTCTGACCCAAATGCATTACGTCTATTTTCACCAACCATTGCACTGGGTTAATAGACAAATAATTGAATAAACTCCATGGAGTCGCAGTCCGCGAGACCTCGTCGAAAGGAGATTAGTTTGATTGATTAGCTGGGCCTGTGCTGGGCCTTCACCCAGACCGATCGAGAACGGCGGTTATCAATAATCCCTGACGCAGGTTATCATTATAATCATATTAAGACGGTTCGGCGATACCCGAACTCGTGACGTTATTGATTGTTTCCTCGGAAGGCTGGAAAAAAATCATAATTCGAGTCGGGGTATAGGGTGAGATGTGGGAATTTCCATTCTATGATCGCCTTGGTCAAAAATCAAGTCTATGAAATTTCCCGCGCAGTTTTATTTTATTTGCTTATCCGAAGTTAATATGGTAGATATAGGTTTATAATTGATATAATCGAAAAAGATGAATTTCAAAAAGTTGAAATTAAGTTACTCTTTACAACTAACAAAGTATGACGTGCAAAACAGCGCTATAAACAAATTCGTCGTAGGGTCAGACAAAGGCCGCTCGGGAATTCGCTCTTTTTGCATTAAATAGAGCTTATTTTACGGTAATTTTTAACGCCTCTTTGTTCCCAAGATAGCTTTTTTACATAATGTTAATTGTTAATTAAACTATTGGACTTATCGGACCGGATTTTAGAAACAATAGTTAAAAAAAGGGATAAATTTGTATTTTCAAAAAGTTTTACATTGATAGTTCATGTAATAGACAGGCTCCTCTTTATTATACCTCCTCCAGGTAATTGTTGCACTTCTTTAAGTACTGCATATTCCAACTGAGATTTGAGTACAATTCGCACAAAGTTCAGTCCTGATAAATGCTTAAGAAAGTTTTTGCATAAGGTAGTACAAGTTGAGGGCAGCTATGCTGACAAATTCGATGTGCTTCAGTTGCGTTACTGTCAGCTATTCAATACTATTCTTAACTTTCAAATCCTTTTTCATTTGTAATTTGTTCGAAAATGGCTGTTACTGACAAAATTCTAAGAATCAAAATGTGAGAGGGTTTTTGGAGATGCCAGATGACACCATTTTTTGAGCCATTCTCAGAGTGGCGTCACCATATTCTACTTTTTACTCACTCTAGACATTTCTCGGTAAATTTTAACATACAGGGTGGCCAAATGAAAACAAAACATAGCCATTTTCAGGAACTGCGTCAAGTTTGTAGAAAAACGCTCAGACCCATGGATTTTAGATTAAAGGGGGACATTCTTTGCTGGTATTTTTGACTCCACCACTTTCACCCCCAAGCAAGGGTAATCATCACCCCAAAATATTATGGCATTGGGGTTGAGTAATATTTCTTTTGAAAACTCTTACAATTCTCTTTACAACAGACTTTAAATTTTATAATTCCGCCCAATAGTTGATTAAATGTTCAAACTGATGACCGCCCGCTTCCATACAAGAATAAAGATTTTGTTCGAAACGTTCGCGCACATTCCGAAGCATTTCCGGAGTGATTCGACGGCATTCGTCGACGATTCTTTGACGCAAATCTTCCAGCGACGCTGGCTGTGTTTCATAGATTTTACTTTTTAGGTATCCCCACAAAAAGAAATCAAGGAGCGATAATCTGGTGATCGTGGAGGCCACTCAATGCTGGCTCTTCTCCCAATCCAATTCTGTAGAAAACGTTGCACCAAATACTGACGGACAATTAACTCATAATGCAAAGGAGCACCGTCCTGTTAAAAAATCAAATGATCTTCATCATACTCTGGAACATTTTCAATAATATCAGTCAAGGCAGTGTCAATAACGTCTTTCAGTAATTGCAAATACATTTGGCCAGTCAAATTACCAGGAAGAAAAAAAGGAGCCACCAGTCGGTCACCGAAAATTCCAGTCCATACATTTAATATTTCCATTTGCTGTGTTTGAAAACCTCGTGAAAAACTCTTGGGTTTGAGTCGGACCAATAGCGGCAATTGTGACGATTTACCGTCCCGTTCAAGAAAAAACTGCATTTATTAGAAAAACATATGTTAAAAAGGAACTGTGGATCGCTCCCTGCTCGCTCACTCATTATCTCGCAAAATTGCAAACGGCGGTCATAATCATCCTCATGAAGTTCCTGGACTAAATGTATTTTGTATGGATGAAATTTATTCTTCTTCAAATTGGTTTGTATGCTAGTTCGATTGATCCCAGACACAGATGCCAGCTGCCTCGTACTTAATGTAGGATCAAGATGAACTTGTCCCAAAACTGCAACTTCGCTAGCTTCACTAACTATAGATTTTTCAATTTCTCGATTTTTATTGGCTACGTTCTCCGTCTCTTGATTTTTTTTCTAACTCTAGAACATACTTCCTCCTGACATGTCGATCTTGATGTTGTTCATTAAATAGCTGAGCTGTTCTATTCGCACATTTATTGCTCATAAAGTAAAGCGAAATGATATCTACCCTTTCCACAATGGAATCAACCATAGTGTCTAATTTTCAAAAACACAATTAAATAAACAACCAACCAACGCTTCCAAATGATACTAGAAAATAATTTGGAATCCAATAATTTTACGTTCATTGTGTGTGTATAGCATTCATTTCTGTTTTTTACAATTGTGTTTTTTTACGAAAGTGATAACAAATCGCCAAAAACCAATGTAACGCAAGAAATACTAAATTTATACCATTGGCGTACTTAACACGAATGACTGACATTTTTACCGTTACTAATTGTTTGTACATAAGTTTCAACTTTAAAATCAAAATTCTTAATAAGTATTGGGCGGAATTATAAAATTTAAAAAAAAATAAATATTACTCAACCCCCAATACCCCCTTGTTTGGGGGTGAAAGTGGCGAAGTCAAAAATACCAGCAAAGAATGTCCCCCTTTAATCTAAAATCGATGGGTCTGAACGTTTTTCTGCAATCTTGACGCAGTTCCTGACAATGGCTCCGTTTCGTTTTCATTTGGCCATCCTCTACAATAATGATGTTTCTTCCTACATAATTTAAATTAAATTATCCTAAACCTTTACATATTCGTACCATTTACATACGGATCTAAGCTCATTCGAAACAATCAAACTAACAAATTCTAAAAAATCTAGAACCGTTCCTGCTCTTTATCTAGCGATATTCTTTAATGGTTTTATTGTAGGTCATACACTGTGAGGGAAATACGATGTTTGCTTTAAAAATATATAGCACCCAGACCTGTTCCATCTAAACCAAAAACAAACAGCCATCTAGAATACGGTTTCAATGAAAATAGAGGTAAAAGATATTAGATAACCAAACAAATTTGAAGAACTCAACAACAGCACGATTATATTAGGAAATAACGACGTTACCGTTCCCAAAAATATAAATACATCCTAACCAAATTAAGAAGAGATAAGGTACGCCTATTTGCATACATTAATTCAAGTAATTCAAGTATAAAGTAATGTTTTCGTTGAGCAACCCAAAGGATCTGATACGGTGATACAATTGCATTATTTTTTATTTCATTAAATAGGCAATAAATTCTTCAGGTAACAGTACAGCCGTGTTTGAATAAAATATGCGGGTATTGCTCGATGTTTAAATACCGACTGTTTCACTTGTTTGCGCTCACATAATTTAAATAAAGCCATCTTGATTAAGACAATCTCATTGGCTTATCGCGACGTTTGAAATAGTTTTTTTGGAGGGGAACGGAAAATTTCACGTATTATGTGTAGTTAGGTTTGAAAAAGATAAATACCTACCCGTTGCACATACAAGCACAGTTACGCACAACAAAGAAGATGTGTGGAACCGTATTGTTATTATTATTACTAATCGCCACCGTCGAAACCAACGAAAGAGGCGGAAATAGTAAATTCCACCTACCGTTAAATGATAATTTGGTGATTTTCAAGTCGTTTTTGACAAATTTAAAATTAAATAAAATTAAAATACTTACAGTCCGGTGTGTCAAATTAGGATATGTTTTTCAAAGTTTTACAAATTACAAGTCGCAATATTTTCAATGCTTTTTAATTTTTGTACCATCATTTCATAACAAAAAAATTATACGATTACTGAGAAATGCCCTACTAAACTAAGTCTCTATTTATAATTTTCGGGAAAGAGTAAAGACAGTAATCTCACAATCCTTTTATTTGTAATATTCAAAAGACGACTAGTTTCGAGGTCTACACTTTATACTTCATCTTCAGGTCATAACAAGGCTACAAAGTTAATTTTTTGATTATACAATTTTTTAGAAAACTTTTTCAAATTAATTATTATCAAGTTAATTAAAGACTTAATTTTAATTTTTAATTTCGAACCTTATCTAAGAATAATTATTTAAGTTACTATTGACAAATATTAATTTTAAACTTTTCTAAGGATAAATCATTTAAGTTACTATTTTTTACAACAACTTTTACAATAAATTATAATATTAATATCGAGTTAACAAATGAAACTATATGTGCATACTTACATATCACATTTACAAGGTCCTGTCAAAATTTGTAAAATTCATCTAAATAACCAGTTTATCAATTGTAGTATACTTAACAATATCTTCCTAACGTCTAATTTTAAAAACATATAACATTTACTGCAGACAATATACAATACAGATAATATACAATACAAAGTTACAAGTACAAAATTTATTTTAAAATGAAATTTTATCTGAGAGGAATGAAAGCCAAAATTTTGTTTTTATAACATTTTTTAGAATTTGTTTTTTTAATTTAACGAAACACCATCTATTGGGTAATTAAGAGAGTATAGAGTGGTATATGGTATTCCATTTGTCATATTTTGCATTTCTGGTTGCCTACCTCCGTCATAGATGATACTCTCTTAATTACCCAATAAAAATAATAAAAAAATGTTATAAAAAATTTTGGCTCTCATTCCGCTCAGATAAAATTTCATTTTGTACTTGTAACTGTGTATCGTATATTGTCTGCAGTAAATGTTTTATGTTTTTAAAATTAGACGTTAGGAAGATATTATTAAGTATACTACAATAGATAAACTGGTTATTACTCTTTCCCGAAAATTATAAATATGAACTCACACTTATCAATTTCAAATTTAAATCTCTATTATTTGTTTTTACGGAAATAATATAATTTTGTTTTTAAGTTTGTAAGATTTTCTTTACAAGCATGAGAAATATTCTACTAAAATTTTGAGACGTTGCTAACTGCCCAGCACTTGCATCTACAAAACCACGAGGTGGAGTTTACTAGTGCCCCCTTATCGTATAAGCATTACATCATTTAAAATTTAAACTAGTTCAAATAATTAGCTTTGGTTGGCCGAGATATACAGTTAATTATTGTTTGAAATAATATTCCTTTGTCTCAACGGCGAACAGGTTAAGTTTACACACACTTAAAACCTTTTTATTTCCTCCGTATATAATGCGATATACAGGCCTGCTTAATCAGATTTACTATCTGCGATAAAGCCTGCGCGCGATTGTTATTATTATACCATTATTCTTCTGATGCATCATTAAAATGCCTTCTGGCTGGAAACCTAGTAATATCTATCTAGCTCGAGCAGATACTGAACAATTAAAATTTTGTGTCTTCTTAAAGGGAATGAAAACATCTTGACCAATCTAAAAGGTGTCCCAAAAGTAAGGCAGGATTTGAATTATGCACCATTTTGATTCAGAAGAGTATGTAAAGGGACACATACAGAGAGTGTGTAGCTGAGATTGTGCGCAAATTATGTGGAATTTTCGGTAGAAATGACAACTGTTTGGATTAGTTGCTACAGTTGAAAACACAGGGTCGGTTGCAGACAATAAAAAAACCCTCGCCAACTTTTTAATTAATAAAATCCTTTTTCCTCATATGAAATCCTACGTTTCTTTTGGGTCAGGGACATCGTTCATCAAGAAGAGGAATGAGAACCGTTAGAAGAAGAATCAGAAGACGGATTTTTTATCAAATTTTTCACTGGCGAGCCTATTAGAGAAAATATCGCGTAATAATCACCTTTTAAAATAAAACCGATTTATTAAGCAGGCCATAATTAATAAATAAAATTTAATTAACATAATCTATAATCTTGGTTCCCCTTCTCGGTTCGACGAACGAGACGAGCTGAAGTTTCGTTGTTTCGTGGAAAACGCGTTACAGGAAAGCTAATCAGGTTCGAAGGGTGGTAATTAAATCCAAAATCTAATAGTGGTTTTGCCTTTCACGGGCTGATGTTGAAGTATTAGTATTATGAGGGACAGGGGCGGCTCGTCGGCGACGGCGATCGGTAAAATATGCGGAAAATTTGAAAAAAAGCAAAATAATGTGTGTACCACATAACACGATGTTAGACCCTCATAATAAAAATTCACTTCACAAAAGTCACAAAGTATACTACCGTGATAAGCATTAAAAAAATATGAAAATTTTCGCAATAAACTTTTGGACAATCTGGGTTTAGAACAGAAGCTATGAGAAATGTGCCATCAAAGCCTACTAATATATTTTTGCTTTTTACTGCATAGATGCCGAAAATTGTTAATTAGTTCGGAAACATACCCCCTGCTGAAAGTGGTTTATTCGAAGACAAAATAATTCAAAGAATTGTACATAGTAAGTAAAAAAAACACTGATTTATAATTTTTTATTTATAAATATGTCACCACTGCTTTCATGTCTAAGCCACTGACATTTTTATATCAAACCATTTAAAAATTATTAAGAATTATTAAACCAAACTGACTACGTTTATTACGAAAATTGTTTCATACTTAGTATGAATTGAGATATATCATTTATGAACCACCCTGTGTTTTAATAAATCACAGGAGTAAAGTGAAATTTTAGTCTCTCAAGATTTAGATATGCACTTTAGCTTTTATACATATAATATAATAATAAACGAACTAAT
This sequence comes from Anoplophora glabripennis, assembly GCF_000390285.2. NCBI lineage: Eukaryota > Metazoa > Arthropoda > Insecta > Coleoptera > Cerambycidae > Anoplophora > Anoplophora glabripennis. The sequence goes on along the minus strand of NW_019416271.1, from coordinate 560,208 downwards.
TAAATTACAGTTTAATTTCTGATTGAAGAAAAATAAATTTTTGCAGTTTTTAAATATAGCACGAAAACGAAGCAAAATTTCGGTATAGTTCGTAGGAAAAATCTTGTAGTGAATTGAATTTTCCATCGAAATGGCTTATTTAAAAAAATTAAAAGAAAAATTTCATGCAAAAAATCGTTAATAAACAATTTTTAAAAAAGCAAAAAATTAGATTTTTTAATTTTTTTTCCTTTTTTGACTCCAATTTATGTTAAAAACGACGAAAATCTAAAAAATATTTAAGTTTGACCAGTTATAACTCAGTCAATATTAGTCCAAAAACTTTTAAAAACGCATCATTTTGAAGGGAATCTCATCTAGTTTTTTTATACAGAAATTCTTTGCCTACTTCTACTGAAAAAAATAGTCAAAAAGTAAAAAAAATATCAGAAAATCAATTCTCTACAAAATTTTTCCTATGAACTATAAGTTTGAGCGGCCATATATCAGTCAATTCTCCTCCGAAAATACTGTATAGCCTCCTTTTTTAAGGAAATTTTATCTACTTTTTTATGAAGATCAATGCTTATATCTATCTTTAGGTACTCAAAAAAAAACTAGAGGCAAAAAAGTAATAAAAATTAAAAAATCCAATTTTTTGCTTTTTTTTCAAATTGTTTATTAACGATTCTTTGCATAAAATGTTCTTTTTAAATTTTTTAAATAAGCCATTTCGATAAAAAATTCAATTCTCTACAAAATTTTTCCTATGAACTATACCTAAATTTTGCTTCGTTTTCGTGCTATATTAAAAAAAGTGCAAAAATGCATTTTCACCCCTATCTTCAATTTCAACACTCTAACTTAATAGCACCTCGCAGTTTTTTCATTTTTAATGACCCGCCGAACAGGTCATGTGATGAAAATCCTTGAACAAGTCCTTCCTTTTTTGAAAAAAATGAGAATTAAAACGTATAAGGATAAACGCGACAAGAATTGAAAAATTGGCTAAGTTTGAGCGACCATATTTCAGTCAATTCTCATCCAAAAATACTGTACATCTTCTTTTGAAGGAAATTTTATCTACTTTTTTTATGAAGCAATGCCTATATCTATCTTTACTCAAAAAAATTAGACGTAAAAAAGTAAAAAAAAAAAATAAAAAATCGAATTTTTAATTTTTTTCAAATTTTTTATTAACCATTTTTTGCATAAAATGTTCCCTTTAAATTTTTTAAATAAGCCATTTCGATGGGAAATTCAGTTCTCTAAATAATTTTTCATATGAACTATAGCGAAATTTTGCTTCGTTTTCGAGCTAGAATTAAAAAACTGAAAGGGGTTCATTTTCACCCTTATCTCCAATTTCCACCCCCTGATTTAATAGCACTCCGCGGTTTTTTCATCTAAAATGACCATTTGAAGGATTAATGTAATAAAATACCTTGAACGTCCATAGTTCGTTTTAAAATCCTATAATCGATAGCCCACAAGCCAAAGAGCCTGAAATTAGCGTATATACAGCAAGACCAACATGCTTTTTAAACCCTGGGTATAACAAATACACTTTAGCCCTTAAAATCCACTATTAATGTCCTTCGTGAGAATGGAAATGCACTTTAGACTATTGATATATGATTCGGTTTCATTTTTGACACGTGTAAAAACAATATAAGTGTGAAAACTAACTTATCTAATATATAAACAACACAACTAAAGTGCATTTTGAGTATATTGTTATTCTGAATATTCTAGAATATCTATTTTTAATCCCTAATCCCTAATTAAATTAATAATAAATGTAAAAATGTATTTTTGTTCCTGGATACGTACTAAACAGAGCTAAAGTGCAATTTAATACATCGGATTAATAATTCATGTAATTCTTTGTAACACTACTAAATAGTGGTTTAAAAAATGTCTTATTGGATAGGTTTGGATACCTACAAATGTTCTGTGGTTAAATTGTCATTGTTAATTTATGTTTAATTGCTCAGGGATAGCTAAAGTGTAGTAGTGTGAATACATTACATAGTATTTAAGTTTAACTTTTTGACACATCCTCGGAATAAAAGTATATGGATATATTCCAATAAACTACATAACTAAAGTGTATTTTTTCCTCGAGGATATAAACATGCACTTTAGTCCTTAATATTAATAAATCACGCGACTACAGCACGTTTTAATTCCTAAAAATTCACTTTAGTCTCTTAGCACATTTTAGTTCCTAAAAATGCACTTTAGTCTCTTAGCACATTTTAGTTCCTAAAAATACACTTTAGTCTCTTAACACATTTTAATTTCTAAAAATGCACTTTAGTCTCTTAGCACATTTTAGTTCCTAAAAATACACTTTAGTCTCTTAGTACCTGATTTCCTACCATTTATAGGTACATAACGGCCTATATGGATCCGTTTTGGTAACGCCGCTGGGTCGTAACAACCTGCCGTCGCCCAAAACTTCCTTCCATCAATTTATTATTTGAAATCCGAATTTTGTACTCCTCCCCGGTATCAATCAGCCGATGTGTCATTAACAAAAACAATGCCGCGGGTAGGGAGCGAGAGAGGACGTTAAGGTGGATCACAAATTGATGATCGAAGAAGACGGGCAGGGACGATGCTGTGGGAAATTAGTTTGGGAGCGAGGCGCCTCGCTTTTTATGATGCTGATGAATTTGGGCATGAAATTATGATATTAAAAAGCCATCAGTTGATTTTTGTGAATGCGTATCGGGCAGATGGATCGGGTAATCGCCCATTAACGAAATAGGTAAGTTTGTCGCCGGGTTGCGGAATTTTTTCGACGGCGGGGATAACAGGGTGGTTAATTTACGAAAAAATTGCTGTTGATTTTTAAGAAATGGCATTAATTATATGTTGCCGTATTTTTTACAAGAGTGTTCGCATTTTTGATACCAGGTACACTGTAAAAATATTTTTATGAACATTTTTTGTGCAGAAATGTTTTCTCTATCTCTTCTCCTTAAAAAGTTGCAATAACAAACTGTAACCTGAGGGGTTATTTCTTTATCTATACTCTGTTTGGAAATGAAAGAGAGTAATAAAACCCCGAGATAAGAACCGGCCATGGGCGTGGTAATATTTCGTTNAGACTGAGAGGGCGGGTGATCGGAGAGCATTGGAAAATATAGGGAGTAGTCTTGACTCACGAGCGGTAGGCGCAAGAGTTAATAAAGTATTATTGATTATAAATCAAGTGACTATTATTTACATCATTTCCAAGTAATTTCTTACAATTCAGAAGTGGGATGCACCCCGTGCATCTTAGCAACCCCTGTTAGTCAATAAATAAGAAGAATTATAATTTAGTACAATATGGTGGAATGAAGTGAACCTGTGCAGAACAATGGCTGAAAAGTGATAGTGATGGTGATATGAGACAGTATCTGAATCAGATCTAAAAATGTGCAACAAAAACAATAAGAAACAACATCAGTATTGCTACAGGAGCAATTGGCAATATTATTTTGTCAATCCAATATGGCGACCAAGCCAACGCCTAGTTCATCTTCCATGTCAGATGTAGCGAGTGCGCAAGTTTCAGCTTCTGTTATAACATCATGCTGATTGGCCGAATTCAATCCAGCCGATACCAATTCATAGAAGAGTGGATCGACGTTGCCACAAGTTTAAAAATTAACTTAATGTGGGTGATGTATCGTATTAATGATAACAAAGACTGTACAAACTCTAAAAAGAAGAAGCTATTGCTACTGTGCCTGGAATCCAGTGTCAAATCAAGAATAAGTTTTCGAAGAACCATTTTGTTGTGATTCCTTAGTGCATGAGTTTACGTAGCAGCTAGTTAAAAAGTAGCAACTGTAAATCCCTTAACGACTTTGACATTAGGGAACTCTGCTATTCACTGATTCCATAATGAATTGTTGTGGAAACCATAATCGATAAACAACAACCTACACCCAATAAAGAGCTTTTAAAAGTGTTAAGTGAGTTAGACAGACGCTATCGAAGACATTGTACAACATAGTAATGCTCGTGACTAGAAAACAATAGAAAACTGTGATTCTGGACGAAATAATTCAACTTTAGATGACTTGCTAAGTGTGGCAAAACAACAGAAAAATAATACAACCGTCAAAAGAGAAGTACGTTTACGCAAAGCTGCAAGAATTGAGAACGCTTGTAACAAAGAATTGTTGGTGCAAGTGTGGAAACTAAGAAAATATTACACTCATTATGAGGAAGCGACTTGGCAACGTTTCCAGTTCCTACTTTAGTTTATAAGAACGAAACAATGACTTTACGTACCTCGATGATAGTGCTGCTGATCTATCAATTGTAAGACTAAGAATGAAAAATGTTTATATTATCTGCTCGTGCAAGGTTATAGCTGTTTCGGCGACCCTAACTTTGGAAATTCTGTTTATAAGTTAAATACCGATGATGTAATTCCAGAACATTTAGAATTTGAATGTTATTAGTTATTGGTTGAGATGTTATTAGACAAGGTCATTTATGCGTCATGAAGAGTGGATAGGTTTCGGAATTATACCATGATCTAGGTCACATCCCAAAAGTGTTTACAGATACTACAAATAAGCATAAAAGGGTCAGGACTGGACGAGCCTACAATTAAAAGCAAAAAACACTTGTTGCAGAGAGAAACGTCTTTCTGTATCACAACAGGAAAATTGCAGATTTTTCTGAAGAATGACAAATCGGTATCATACAGACCCTAACGCCAATCCTATGTTAAATGCATGCCAGATGCAATGAACAGTCGACAAAGTTTTCCGGGATGCGATTCGTGCGATATAAAAATGAGCATTTAGTCAAACCCAAAGACAGTAAAAGGTTATGACAAAAAAAGTTTTAAAACAAAAACAAAATACTAAACAAAAGGCTCAGCTGAAAGTCTCGGTGCAAAGTGCCATTAAGATGTTGTAGCGTCTTTACGAACGAAAAGAGCGAGCGTGTCTTAAGAACATGAGGTCCAGAGTCCATACTTCGAGATTGAATTAGAAAGAGCCGCAAATGAGTCTGGTCCGTTGTTGGAGGAATACGTGGTAATCCAATTCCTTGAGGTCGAACTACATCAGTGAGAACTNAAGTATGTGTTATGGAGACAATAAGGGTCGATTTTATAGATGTGACTTATATTTATAATAGTTTTGTTATAATTTTATTCAATAAATTATGCGCTTTCGTTGAATTTATAAAATTATTTTAATCATAATTTTCGCAAAAATAACTTTGAGATACGACGTTCTTTCATATCTGGACCACTATTATTAATGTAACCTGTGAGGTTATTTCGTTAATTATCTACCTACCGTTATAACCAGTATCATAACGGATTACAAAAGAGTTTAGTATTCAATTTTCGAAAGGGAGTTTATAATTATCATTATACTTTAATTAATACGTGGGAACTTAGAAATGTTGTACGTTCAGAGAATTAATTTTCAGGCACTTACCCTCTATTGCTTACGTAGAATGTAATCCAGTGCCTGGCTATACAGGGTGACACTGAAGTTGAGAGAAACAAAAGGAAACACCAAAACTTCCACGAAGGGTTTTAATAACAATAAAACAAAACAAACAAACAAAATAACGACACAACAGGCTCGAAAAACATTATTAATTACTTTATTGACACGCGACAGCGTACCGAGTTTCAGGGAATGCGCGATCCATAGCAAAATTTGGAATGACTTTATCCATTAACTCGAGACTTTAAAACTAAGACGACTGCTCAATGTGGAACCTAAGGAAAAACTGCCTTTTTTTCGTAGATCTCTCCCGAATTTGACACTTCGCTTCGACACGCCCATTTCTTGGGTCCAGAAGTTCTGCGCTTATCTTATTGGCGGGAACCCTGAATGTCGGGACGCTTTTGCATAACTATGCCATGTTAATAATTACCTAATTGACTAGACTTATATTTATATAAATAATTCTGTAACTAGGCTTACAAACAACCCTATTCCTTCCTCTTGTGACTCCGCATAGCAATACGGGACGGATTAGCTCATTTAATATATTTTTAATAGCTTGGAAAATTCGCCTAAAAACCAGCTATTTGATCTATTACTTTCCTTTCCAATTATTATCCATTTAACAATTTGATTTAATTCTAATTTGGAACCTCTACGCTCTTCTCGTGGTTTCGCGCGTTATTAAAAATATGGNTTAAATCAATATTTTGATAATAATATTGAATAATTTTATTTGAATTACTAAAAACCCTCTTAACCCGGTTATGATGCTTAAAGTAGCCTCATGTTTTGAAATGCTGTTTTTATATTGTTTACTTATAAGAGAAATGTACCGAGAAATTGAAGCGGCATAGACAAAGACGGATTATCGGGGATTAAATTTTAGCTACCTGCTACAATTTAGTACAGTCCGCTCGCACAAAGTTTTGATAAAAGTAGACCTCATTTATACGGAAAATACATAATATAAAAATATTGAATATCAGCACCAGTACTACATTTATTTACGATTTGCATACATAATTTACTCTCTTTCATTTCTAAACAGACTATATCTATATATCGTTATGACCAGTATCATAACGAGTCTGGATTTCAAAAGAGTTTACTATTCCATTCTCGAAAGGGAGTTTATAATTATCATTATACTTTAATTAATACGTGGGAACTTAGAAATGTTGTACGTTCAGAGAATTAATTTTCAAGCACTTACCCTCTATTGCTTACGTAGAATGTAATCCAGTGGCTGGCTATACAGGGAGAGAAACAAAAGGAAACACCAAAACTTCCACCAAGGGTTTTAATAACAATAAAACAAAACAAACAAACAAAATAACGACACAACAGACTCGAAAAACATTATTAATTACTTTATTGACACGCGACAGCGTACCGAGTTTCAAGGAATGCGCGATCCATAGCAAAATTTGGAACGACTTTATCCATTAACCCGAGACTCTAAAACTAAGTCGACTGCTCAATGTGGAACCTAAGGAAAAACTGCCTTTTTTCGTAGATCTCTCCCGAATTCGACACTTCGCTTCGACACGCCCATTTCTTGGGTCCAGAAGTTCTGCTCTTATCTTATTGGCGGAACCCTGAATATCGGGACGCTTTGGCATAACTATGCCATGTTAATAATTACCTAATTGACTGGACTTACATTTATATAAACAATTATGTGACTAGGCTTATATACAATCCTATACCTTCCTCTTGTGACTCCGCATAGCAATACGGAAGGATTAGCCAATCTCATTTAATATATTATTAATAGCTTGGAAAATCCGCCTAAAAACCAGCTATTTGATCTATTACTTTCCTTTCCAATTATTATCAATTTAACAATTTGATTTAATTCTACTTTGGAACCTTTACGCTCTTCTCGTGGTTTCGCGCGTTAATAAAAATATGGGTTTCTTTGTTCTGTCCCAGCATAGGTTGGCGCCTCCCGGCCGCGACAAATGACTGTCACATGGCCCCGACTCTAAGTGAACTTATTCAAAAAATATTACTAAGTTCCTCCGAAGGACGACGCTAAACGTACTTGAGAGCCCTCAACTTTCGATAATTTGTGTTGACTGAAATATTTTACTTTTTGGCCCATGCGTCCCGAGAACTAACAAATAAATTACTACGCGTCCCGGCTTTTGTTACAAAACATTATACAAAAATGTATCCTATTGTATTGGAATTAGTCATGATTTAATCAACATTGCTATGAAAACAATAGCTGAAACTGCTGTTACAAGTGTTTACATATTAGTTTCTGTCAAACGCTATTTCATGCATGATAAACAAACTAATAGGTAAGTGATTTCTAAAAATTAAAAAATGTTCACAAACAGTAAAAAAGTTGACATGATTTTAATTTATGGTGAATGTCAAAAAAAATGTCAGAAGAGCTGCTAACTTGTATCATGAGAGATATCCGGAGCTCAAGCTGTTAACCCAAAAATATTTGCCAGATTAGAACCAATTTTGTATGCTAACGAAAATGCATTTTCATCAAGAAAAGGGAAAGAAGTTTCAAAATCAATATGTAATGATATTACCGTAGCTGGGGTATTACAATATTTTGAGGAAAATCCTAGAAATTCTATACGACAGGCCACTTTTGCACTAAATATAAAAAGAAGCTCTGTGCAAAGAATTTTGAGTTCCAATGGTTACCATGACTATAGGCTAAATAAATTGGAGCACTTATCTGACATGCATGCTGAAAAAGTCTTAATTATGTAGCCCAAATAATGGTTAATTTGGAAATAGATAATAGACTCTTACAACACATTCTTTGGACCGATAAGAGTCGTTTTATAAGTAATGGCAAGCCAAATAAAAGACGAACATTACTAGGCCACTGAAAATCCATACTATGTTAATCCCATTCAAAATCAGGTCCATTATGGAATAAATGTTTGGTGTGGATTGAAATGCTTTTAATTAGCCCATACTTTTATGAAAATGTATTGAACGCTAATAGCTATTTACAGTTTTTGCAAGAGGAGCTTCCAGCACTGATTGAACATGACTGTGCCGCTTCAGCTCAGGATGAATATGTGGTTGCAAGACGGTGGTGCTCCTCCACATAAAGCTAAAAGAGTATTGAAAAAATACTTTCGGTACTAAGTGGATTAGAATTAGTGGGCCTGTAGAATGGGCTTCAAAGTCTCCAGACTTAACGCCCCTAGATTATTTTTTATGGGGAACATTAAAAAATCAAGTATATAAGACACCCACGAGATGTTTGGAGCATTTAACGCAAAAGATTCGACATGTTTATGAGAATCTTTCAAGAGAAACGTTGTTTAAAGTTACAAAGGAAGTTAGGAAGAGATAAATGCTTAGTAGGAGGCATGCATATCGAAAATTTTTTAAAGTAATAATCATAATTTTATATTTTGTTTTGTGTTTTGTTATTAGTTATTGTTACAATTAAAATTGTTTAGGTTATATTTCCAATATTTGGTTATCCTATTTAACCGTCACTATGTGTATTGTTCTATTTTTTTTCGTAGAGTGACCTTTTTTATGAAGAACATAGCAACTAATATGTAAACAAATTTGTGGAAAGAGTTACAGCGATTGTTTTTCACAGTAATATTGATTAAGTCATGACTAGTTCCAATACAACAGAATACATTTTGGTTTAATGTTTGTTATTGTAACTTTTTAAGGAGAAGAGATGGAGTAAAAATTTCTGCACAAAAAATTTTCATAAAAAATAGATAATTTTAGTTATCATAAAAAATGGGTTTGTTCGTTGGACATTTTCCGAATTTTGAAAAAAATGATTTCATCTTATCAGGTTTTTACTGTCGTTTCCGTTTGACTGTCATGGGCCCGAGAAGCGAACTTTGGGACACCCTGTAGGTACACATTTCAGAAAAAATATTTTATTTTTGAAGCGTCTATATTAATTTTCTACTTTTCAAGGTTAAGTAGCCAACTTCGTTTGTTACATGTTAATAGTGTAAAATTTAATTTAACATAAATCGTCGGAATGGCTAAAAATTAATTCTTGAAACAAACTGTTCGAAATAATGATTCAACCACTAATCTTGGGAAGTTAGAATTATCATATTCATAATTGCACACTCCGATTGTTAGTATTAAATACATCATTAACTTCTCACATAAAAGAAATAATACAAATGGTTAATTAATAAAAAGCATAATGCTATTAGATTAATTCATAGTTCATAACAAGCAATATTTATCAGATATGAAGCAACGTTGGGCAACTTTACCATTAATAGTCGCAATTAGAGCATGAAAATTTGTTGTTTTCAAGAGCATTTCACGATGATTTCTTAATTTTATTCAAGTTATTGTTGTTTAACTCACCGAAGCTTTGACTCAATTCTCACGATTTCGTCTATTTTTAGCGATGATCCTTAAAGGTTATCCCACCTGAAAAATAAAAAAAATAATAAAAAAGTATTAAAATACAGCTAACAATAAACTAAATGTGATTTCATAATTATATTGAGAAGTATGTATGCAAAAATATTTAAAAAATAACCAAACAATTATTCAAAACTATATAATTTTATTGTAAAATTACATTTTTGTATATACAGGATAGTCCATTTTCCGCTCGCACCATTATCATCTGGGAAACTGTAAGATATACAGGGTGGCCCAAATTAGAAAAAAGTTGCGCCGTCATTAAAATAAACCAAACAGAACAAAGATATCCGTTGCCGCTCCTGAAATTTGGTATGGGGGATAAGATACTAGGTATCCATTCAATTTTTTTTCTCATGGGCGCCATATTGGATCTTGACAGCAACAGATAGAGAATAAAATTACAAACACGTCAATATGTAACACTACTCTTTTTTTTAAGAATAACCCATAAAATTAAAGAAATTCAATAATTTATTCAAAAATTAATATAATCTAGGTTGTTCTTGAGGTAAAACAAAAATCAATACTCAATAAAACAAAACACACAAATATTCTACAAATCCTGCATAAAAACTTCAAAGTGTCGTCCATTCTCGTGCAGACAAAGCTCAGTCCTCAATCTAATTTAGCCTACTACGATTTGAATACTTTGTGGTGAAATAGACCTAAAAGCAGCTCTTTCGCGTAAGTCTTCTAATTTTATCTTTTAGACAACCCCACAGAAAAAAATCCAAAAAGTTAAGGCATGGAGACCGTGGAGGTCAAGCTACAGGTCCATGAGTGCTAATCCAATTATTCAAAGCATCGATTTAAATATTGGGACACCATTGCAGAATTATGGCGTCCTGCGCCCTCTTGCGGAAATATTTGTAAATTTCTAATGTAATGCAAGGGAAGATAATCCAATGCATCCTCCATTTATATCCTTAAATATCTAAATACTTCTGAGAAATAAACGTTTTATTTTTTTAACCACATTTATATTTAAATTTCACAACATTTTCATTGAAACCCGTTTTATAATAAATATAATATAATATTGAGGATACTATTTGTTAATTTTTCAGTGAGACCAATTAGACGAAAGCATTCAAATACTTTTAACTATTGTAGATCCTCAAACCGTCGATGTAAGAGTACGGTCACATAAAAAACAAATAATATCCGATTGATTTGTTTGGATGAGTCAGCGAAAGTGAAAATCGGTTTGTCAACTGTTTACAATGAGACCTATGAATGCGGCTATTAAACACCTTTTAAAGTCGATTGTCTATTGTCGCCGGTGGTTCAGCTGCTGGAATTTACTGAAAGTCCTCAGCAGGGATATCCAAAATTGTGTTAGATGGTTTATATAGTCAAATTTTTCGCGTGTGTAACACTTGTTTATTTTTTAAGTATTGTAATAATAGAAATCAATATATATTTTGATTATGAAATGGAAACTATCGTGGTTGCTTTGAATCAAACCTCAGCTGTTCACACGGAAAGCGCCAGCCAAGTGTTTATTTGCCCTTGAGATAATGTAATTTATGAGTATATAATGCCGAAACTGAGAGAGGGTGTTCTTTGTGACAGTGGTGCCTGGCCAGCACCCGAATAAGGTTGATTATTATAATATGTGTGTACTAGCTTGAATACATTATTTGTTTAATCCCGGTCTTAATGGTTGTGGTTCTTTCGAAGTGTGCCTTGTAAGCTCTACGGGGTCTTACATGCGTTTCGATTGACACATACTGGGTGGTGTTGAGGTAGGTGGCATAATAAAAGTATGACTCACACACCCGATAGTTGGGATGCTAACTAGTTGGCGTCCGGGGGAGCCTCGACTTATTTCAGGTGACACTAGNACAGAATTTTAGACGTAAAGTTGGGATTCTGCGCAGTTTTTTGGAGAAACCATCGACAATAATCTAACCGTGCAGGAAAATCTCTTGGCAACAGTGGTTGCACGCGTTGAATGTGGTACGGATAAAGTACTTTTGTGTGCAAAACCCTCCAAACACTTTGATGACTTATGTTAAACTGTTCAGATAATCTTCACGTACTACTTGACGGATTAGCTTCCACTTCTTGTAGGATTGCTTCTTATAGTTGTGGTGTCATTATTGTTCTCGGTCTACCAATACGTTCAGCGTGAGCATTTAAAGATCCAGTTTCGCACAGTCTAGCATGGAGCCTTATGAAAATTCTTTCTGATGGAAGTGGTCTGTTGGGAAATCGTTCCTGGTAAATTCGACGAGCTTGTGCAGCATTTCCATCTGCTAGCCCATAAATGAAATGTATTCGACTTTGTTCAACGTTATTCATAGTTAACTGCACACTAAAAGATAGTCAACTGACAGTATCTTGTCACTTTTAATGCCAAATATTATCGGAATTTTGTTATCACAGGAATTTTTGTATTCAACAAAAAAACATTTCTTTAAAATCTTTTTTAAGCAGCCAAGTGTTTATTTGCCCTTGAGATAATGTAATTTATGAGTATATAATGCCGAAACTGAGAGAGGGTGTTCTTTGTGACAGTGGTGCCTTGCCAGCGCCCGTATAAGGTTGATTATTATAATATGTGTGTACTAGCTTGAATACATTATTTGTTTAATCCCGGTCTTAATGGTTGTGGTTCCTTCGAAGTGTGCCTTGTAAGTTCTACGGGGTCTTACATGCGCTTCGACTGACATATACTGGGTGGTGTTGAGGTAGGTGGCATAATAAAAGTATGACTCACACACCCGATAGTTGGGATGCTAACTAGTTGGCGTCCGGGGGAGCCTCGACTTATTTCAGGTGACACTAGTTGTTGAAGAAAGAATGATACATATTTGCTAATTAATATAATAGAAACGTGTGGAAGGATATACCTTGAATCCTAAAGTTAGAGGGACCCACCGGTGAGTTACCTATTTATTTGTTTTTTTTATTGACAGAACAGTAACTTTGTTATTTGTTTCATATACCTTCTTAATTTCTAGATAACAAAGATAACAATACCAAAAATAACATTTATTTTACAAGTGTTAGAATGTCATTTTACAGAGTTTGTGAAACTGTCGATTTATTAATTGTTGTTAATAATTTTTTGGTTGGTACGTACTCCTGACTTCCATATATCCAGAAATTTCTTAAAAAATTGATTGATTTTCTTTGATATCAGACGATTTGTTATTATTTGCAAATGTTCTCACTGCCTTATCTTTTCTTTGATTAATATTTAAAAAATACGTCATTATCAATGGTACTAACGATGGCAGCTTCTCTTAAGTATCTCCTGAGCTCTTGGACACCCCTGTGTTCGGAAATCAAATCACCCATGCTTGTCATCGTGTTTGATTGAGACATCTGAAGATCAGTCGATGAAGATAACGCCGATTTACTCACTTTTCTTTTTGTACTTATTATGAATTAACTTTTTCTCGAAACTCGCATATATTATTTTGTCTTTTACCACTTTCCTTGGTGGGCCAGTAATGTTCATGGCCATTAGTGCCCCTTAATAGGTTCCGCCCGATGGCTGTTATTATGGGTTTTTGTATTTTTTTGTTATCGGTTGTTTCGTCGACGGTACGGACAACGTGCAGTCAGTTGGGAATATACGTGTTCATATCTAATACATTTTAGAACCACATTTTGTACGTTATATTACGTAGTAATAGAAAAATATAAAACTATATAAGATAATCTCCTAGGTATAGTCAAAAGTATTTGTTTAAGTCTTGAACTATGCCCGTCATAGGCGCCGGAAGTTTTAAATTGCTATGGGTGCTCAAATAATATAAAAATATAGTATGTCTAGGAATTTCGACAATTTCGAGAAGTCCATATTACTGGAGTAACATAGTTTTTTTTGTTTCTAATTAATAATTTTCTAAAACTTTTTCTGCAATTAATAGATTTTTGAGATTCCGGGAGAAAGAAAATCGATTTTTTAAACGTTTTGTTCCCACAAATTGTTAACAAGGACATTTTTTTCTCAAATCGTCACAAAACTAACACATTTTTTTACTGTCAGAAGTCTCTAAGGTTGATATTTTCCTTACTGAGAAAAAAATAGTATCTTAGCAACAAAAATTATTAACTTTTAATCCTAGGAAGTTGACACTTTTGATCTAAGGATTAAAAGTTAAACAAGTCTTATTTATAAAAGTTCATTCAACAATATTTACAATATTTTTTTTATCCACATTGATATTAAATACAAGTCGTAATGCGTGTCCACTATACTCTTTCCAGTTTGCCAGTTCTTACGAGACGGTACTGATTTTATGAATACCGACCACCATCCGATGACACTTTCCACTGTTGTGTTTGTTTAATGTTTAAGAAATAATCGACGTTCTATCAATCCGAGTGGACGTAAAGCAATATATTTTCGATAGAAACTTAAGTAATTGTCTCCCAGTACAATAAAAGAACGTGATCTCTTGGTTTTGGTATTGGGAATTTTTATAATTAAGGCGGATTTCACATGTTCAACATTATCAATTGCGCCTGCAATATTAGGATGTCCTACAAAGAAGCTTTTTAGAAATGTTCTTTTATTTTTAAAATTCATCATCAAATATAAATTATCAAGTGCACTATTCAAAAAGCAATCAACTTGCTCCTTTGTAAATATTCGCGATTTTTTGGATACATAACCCTCATTGTTTCGCCTGAGAAAAGCACGTAACTTTGAATATTTGCTTATATCAATCCTCTTCTATCCAACGTTGACCGCAACATTGAATATTGCGACCAAAGCGTTGACAGCTTCATTTTATTTGCTAAGTTTGAAATACACCATCAATACATCTTCTGAAGACAACTTAATGTTTTGTTCTTTGCATCGATCCATAAAATGTTGGTAGACCACATTCATAAATTTCTCGAGATTTCTTTGGGAGAAGAGAAGAGAAGACAAACCTCTTTCGCCCACTCCAGTTTCTCCTCAGGTACACCTAAATCTTCATTGTCTTCTATTTTCACAGAGTTTTCAGCACATTGAACCACAAACAGTCACAAATGAACTCATTTTTCTGCTTTGCTTTATTATCCAAATTTGGTTGAATAATTTCAAAGCACAAATTAATAATTAAATGGGAGATTTCGGTTGGAGAAAAAAAACATGTCTTATTTGGATTAAAATTGTCTTTTTTGTATCTTAATTTTGCATCCGCTCGAATACGCTATGATTCGCCTCGCAAATACAAAATTTGCTCTCCACATACAACAACAATATAATATAATATTTTGTAAGATTTTTAACGATCTTACATATTGAGCTTTTGAAACAAGCAAATAAAAGAGTAATGACCAGTTTTCCAGAATTTTTTTCCTTTCGTGACTAGTGATAATTGAACCCAATTTGAAAAAATAGATTTACCGAAAT
The DNA here is from genome assembly GCF_000390285.2 of Anoplophora glabripennis. Classification (NCBI taxonomy): domain Eukaryota; kingdom Metazoa; phylum Arthropoda; class Insecta; order Coleoptera; family Cerambycidae; genus Anoplophora; species Anoplophora glabripennis. The sequence goes on along the minus strand of NW_019416271.1, from coordinate 544,965 downwards.
AAATTTGGATATGGGAAAAATATCCGAAACAAAATATTAAGTGAAAAAATAACCGAGGTTGCGTAACTCTATTAATAGTAAGTTTTCAAGAAAGTGTTATAGGAATTGTATCATTATTATGGATACGTAGTTATTTCCAAAAAATATGGGTTATGTGTTAATAAATATTTTCTGTAAAATCTTCATACCCGAGCATAATTTCCACTTTTAAAGGGTATACATTTTTTGTGTAGAATAAAATTCTCTACTTATTTCTGATAATTGCGTGTAAATTTAAACGTACGGAAAAGTTACAGAAGAATATTCACAAGGGGTTGTAAAATGAACGCCCTGTATAATTTAACCTAATAGGAACACAATCACTGCACACTTCATGGAGGAAAACTAAGCAACAGCAAATTTTGCTCAAATCGGTTAACTGGGTTCTGTTAAGGAGAAAACAAGACATAAAAAATAAACTTTAACACCCTGTAACTTTTTTTGCGACGTTTTTCGTTTAAGCAAGTTTGGTTAAATCAACACCATTTGGGTTCTCGATTATACCCTTGAAGTATGTAACATTCGTTAGGTGACACCCGGTATTTATCAGGATTAGAAAGTAATACTGAATTTGATATTACTTACCAAATAATATATAAGAAGTTCTGGTATCTATTCTGATTTTGACCCCTAGTTCATTAAATTTATTTTCTCATAGAAAGTATTTTTTTTATTATACTTGCGCCATTGAATATTTTTATCCCTAATAAATTTCTTAATGTCCATGGAAGACATTTATTGACATAGGGTTTGATTTTGGGCACAATATCTTCAAAAACCTTGTAGAAAAGATCAAAATAATCACAAGGTCTGATTAAAGTCGAAGATTAAATGTACAAGGCGTTTAGCGACAGAGATTGGCTTTCAAAAAGTCCCGTTAATAGAGTATTAAAAGACCAGTTATTACATCCAATCCACCTTAAATCAGTTCAGAGATCCTCCATCACGTCTTGCTTTCAAAGTATTCAGGAACGCAGAAATAGATACAATAATATCCACATGAAAGACTTGTTTACAGACGAAACCGCTTTTACTAGAAAGGGTATTTTTAATTTACATAATGAACATGTTTATTGTGATGAAACTCCACATGGAATCAGTAAAAGACGGTTCCAACATGAATTTAAGTTAATGTTTGGGCTGGTATTATTGGTAGTATTTTAAATGGTCTTGTTATATTACCTGCTACGTTTAACGCAGAAAATTATTTAGAATTTGTCCAAACGAGATTACCCTATCTGCCTGAAGAGTTACCTTATTGGTAAGGCAATACATAGATGATTACTATCTTAACAGGTGGATAGTCAGAGGAAATAATGCCCTTTTAGAATGACCACCTCGATCCCCGGACCTAAACCCATGTAGTTATTTCCGCTGGGGAGCATTGAAGACCACAGCTTAAAGCTTTTCAGTAAATACAGAAAACGAATTATGGGAAAGAATACAAAATGAAATTAATGTTATGAGAGGTAATGCACAATTATTCGATAATATTCAATTTAATTTCCTAACAAGAATTAATGCCTGAGTTCAAGAACAAGGAAGTCACTTTAAGCATGAGGGTTGCTTTCGCTGTACAGCAAAAATAAAACGCTCTTACAACGGTACAAATAAAGTATTTTTATTGGAAACTAAGCTTGTGAAAAAAGACGTGTTATCGGTTCTAGTGTTTGCTAGAGAGTCCCTCTTGGTGTCGAGTCGCTCGCAGAAGTACCTGGTCCTTGGCGCCAATCTGTCGGGGTCGTCTTCCAGGAACACTGGTGCGTCCGGGCGTCAGGATGGTGCCATAGACGTTGTACTTGAAAATGGGTCACTTGTGGCATGTGTACCCACAAGCATTTACTGTAATAATATTTTAATGTGATTACAAATATCAATTTAGGTTTATTTAAAATGTTAATGTCGACTTTCTTATATTATTAGTTGATAGTGTTTATTTAACATACTAGTGTTGATTTTTTATTTTATTGACTGATAATACTAAGACTAAAAATGTGTAGTTGATTTTGTTTTTTTTGCTGTAGCTGTAGTTATAAATGATTTTTCGGTAATCGGAATTTTTGCCTATATTTAATGTATAAAAAAATGCCAATTTTACTCGAAATCCATAAACGATATCAAAATTTTGTGAGAGGCAAAAAATCTTCTAAAATAGTTCATATTTTTTAAAATATAAATTCTGGCGTCACTGGCGTACACACAAAAAAGTTACGGGATAGCCATTGGCGCACAGGCATTAGAAAGAGAACATCCTGTATATGTATTCTCACCAAATTCTTTATATACATTGCCTTTATAGAAAAAAATATGTGTACCAAATTTGAAATTTTTAAAAAATATATTTTTCAAATTATTTGAAAAAAAAACTAGGTTATCTATTCTATATTTAGAAGGCTATATCTCAGTAGGCGTGCACTTTTGTATATACGTAAGTTAGGCTAAATAGTCTTATTTTTCACTGAAGGAACCTGTAGTCAAACGTTGTCCATTCTTTTCAGGGACACCCTGTGGAATTGTAAACCAAAGTCAAACTCATTTTAATCATTAACACATGGAATAAGGAATCACGGCCTACTCTGACCAGCCACCTTTACCCCTGCCATATTGTCAACGAATATTTTATTCCCCGAAATAGACTAGCGTTTAGAGAAAGGTCGATNAGTCAGTTGGGAATATACGTCTTCATATCTAACACATTTTAGAACCATATTTTGTACGTTATATTACGTAGTAATAAAAAAATATAAAACTGTATAAGATAATCTCCTAGGTATAGTCAAAAGTATTTGTGTAAGTCTTGAACTATGCCCGTCATAGGCGTCGGAACTTTTATATTGTTATGGGTGCTCAAATAACAAAAAAATATAGTATCATAGTCTAGGAATTTCGACACTGTTTCGAGAAGACTTTATAGTCCCACCATTTTTTTTTGTAGTCTCCGTAATTTCGATAATATATTTAAAAGTAATTTATTTTTAACACTGAACGAAACTGAAAGATATTTCTGTGACGAAATTTAAAATTCCTTGAAAAAATTATAAACATTTATTGCCTATATACAATAAAGATGTCGCTTCCAGTTTATTGATAAGTTTGAAAGCTTTGGGTGGTTACCATCGGGAACAATTTAGCTCCCAAGGGATACCTATGTCGTTGATGTAAAAAATCTAATTTTGGTTTTAGATGAGGATTCAAACAGGTCCATTGAGCCTTGCGGATGCATTTAAGTCTTACACATTGGATATAATGAATTTGATATCTTGAAATCAAGGTACATCGATGAGTTTAAGTCTGTTTAGATGATCACTATCTTAACAGGTGGATAGGCAGAGGAAATAATGCCCTTTTAGAATGGCCACTTCTATCCCCGGACCTAAACCCATGTAATTATTTCCTTTGAGGAGCATTGAGGACCACAGTTTATAGCTTTTCAGTAAATACAGAAAACGAATTATGGGAAAGAATACAAAATGAAATTAATGTTATGAGAGGTAATGCACAATTATTGGATAAAATTCAATTTAATTTCCTAAGAAGAATTAATGCCTGCGTTCAAGAACAACGAAGACAATTTAAATATTTACTGTAATATTATTTTAATGTGATTACAAATACAGGCTGTTACAAATTCGCTTCTCACTACAGGGATCTCGAAAACGGGAAAAGATACAAACTAGCTTAAATAGGGGCAAAGTTGCGTAATCAGGGGACCAATATTATGCCTCTAAAAAATCAAGGCTAACATGATTAGTTTTCGAAATATATGAAAAAAAATCGAAATTTTGGAAATCCGTTTTTGTTTCATTTCAGCCTTGTTTGAGGTTATATTGAAAAAAGAAGAACACTTTCTCATGGCCACTTTTTGCCCTCTATCGAATGGCATAATCAATTTTTATATGTAGCGTTTCGTCTCTCCACCATCATCAATTTCATTTTTTTAAATACGACCCTAGAAATTTTATTACATTTTTTGCAAGCTATCATGATCCCCAATACTGTACTGCCTCAGCCCGAATCAGATTCAGACGTTTTGTCTCGAAAAAATCATCTTATTTTTTCTTATATTATTAGTTTATATTGTTTATTTAAAATCCGTGTTGATTTTTTATTTTATTGACTGATAATGCTAAGACTAAAAATGTGTAGTTAATTTTGTTTTTTTAATGTCAAATTGTTTCATTTTTATTCCCTAATTTGAGCTGCAGTTATAAATAATTTTTTGGTAATCGGAATTTTTGCCTATATTTAATGTATAAAAAATGCCAATTTTACTCGAAATCCATAAACGATATCAAAATTTTGTGAGGCAAAAAATCTTCTAAAATAGTGCTTATTTTTAAAAATATAAATTTTGGCGTCACTGGCGTACTCACAAAAAAGTTACGGGATAGCCAGTGGCGCACAGGCATTAGAAAGAGAACATCTTCACCAAATTTTTTATTTACATTGCCCTTATATAAAAACAAATGTATACTGAATTTGAAATTTCTAAAAAAAAACAGTTTTCAAATTATTTGAAAAAGCTAAGTTATCTATTCTATACCTCAGAAGGCGTGCACTTTTGTATATAGGTAAGTTAGGCTAAATAGCCTTATTTTCATCCAAGGAACCTGTGGTCGAACTTTGTCCATTCTTTTCAGGGACACCCTGTAGAATTGTAAACCAGAGTCAACCTCATTTTAATCACTAACACATGAACCCCTGCCATATTGTCAACGAATATTTTATTCCCCGAAATAGACTAGCGTTTAGAGAAAGGTCGATGGATACGTTTATAAATACAGAGGCCAAGTAAAAGAACAATATTTTTAACCGTTTAATATTCCTTTGAGCGTATTTTTAATTTCTCCGTGAGGCGGCGGCGGCGGCGGCGGCCGTCTAAAAATAAAGAACCGTCCCCGATATAATTGAAATCTTATTAAAATTAACGAGACAAAACGTCCGTTCTGTTTTCTCGATCCATTTCCGACGCTGTTCGGGATCAAGAATTAAATTTAAATTAAATATCGCGAATATAAAAGTTGTTTCCAATTATTGCGCAGTCAATGGCAGTGACAGACGGGGAAATTGTCCGGGTGATGTTGGTAGCACCGCTCCGAAAATAAAAGATGCTCGCTTGTCTCCCGTCCATCGCAGTCTATGCGAAACTTTATAGTTGGCGGCTTTCTATGTTAAATTACTTCTTGATATGCATTGCGCTTCTAATTTAACAGAACGTATAGTACGTTCTGAAGTGGAGAGTAAGTTTAATTTTATATTTCGCAACCTAGAAATGAACAAGGAAAAAAAATTAAATATCACGAAATGGTGTCGGCGGTGCCAATAATGGCCAATAATAGTGGTTTATTGCAATGAAATGTCAACGTAAATATGGCAAATCGGAAGCAATGTAAAAATTTTCACTTATAATGTCATTCGATACAATAATTCGGAATTTAGTACTTTTTTTGTAGAAAATAACTACAAATTAAAAAATGAGGAAACAAATATTTAATTAATACATAAAAATACGTTATTTATTGACATCGTTGTATTACACTGAGAAAACATTTGAAGTGAATATAGCAGTCCTTTATATTTCATATTTTCGACACTCTCAGGTATAATAAGAATACTTTCCAATTTCTAATATCAGAAAATTAAAAAAAGTTAAGAAATATGAGACCTCTATATTTTCCTTCTTCATTTTGACCTCATTTAAGCCCTAAAAAAATTACACAATGTTGTGACGTCATTAAGAGAAAATTTCAAATTCAGTGCTAGACGTAGTAATTTTTAAAATATTTTAATCTATTTCAGTGACAATATGAGTGTCTGAGCATCACTGTTTCTGCATTTTTTTGGGCAATTCCTTCAATGTTGCCAGATTTATTCACTAAATTTACATACATAAGCATGAGCTAATTGCTAGTAACTAGTAAAATAAAAGAATATCTAATACAAATTAAAAATAAAACATAAAATAATGATTGGAAATTTCAAATATTTGTAACAACTGGTTTAAAGATTAAAAAGTTATCTTAGCATATTTTGCCGGACTCGTAAAATATCAAGTCCCTAGTTCTCTAAGTTAAAATAATAGAAATAAATACAGGGTAATTCGGAACTTATCCAAAATAATTTTTTGAATGTACAGGGAACTCTTACAAATACAATTTTGTAAAAGAAATTAAAAAAGGCAATTCGAAAATGACTTTAAAATATACTTCTGCGCGGCTCTGGAAACTGGTCCACTGAACCTTGACTGACCTTGAACAAGGCAAAGCACTGACAACTGATCTTGAACACACTGAAGCACCACTGACCTTGAACAAGACAAAGCATGCAGTCGGCGATCGGCACGGCGGCAAAGTGTAATAAAAAGTGAACTGACAAAAAATTGAAGGAATTTCTTTTCTAAGGAAAGAAATAAATAAAATTTTATAACACCTGTTGTGTTCCAAATTTTGTCCACCGACGTGTAAACACATTTGTTAATGTGTTGTCTTGCTTGCTGAGTTGCTATACACGTAAGCCATTTTTGACACTTGAAAAACTAATGTAAACACTATCGCAACAACGTTAATACTAAAATCGGATTTCAGTATTGCATTGCGCAGATTTTCTCGGAGACTATAATGATTTTACATTTTTTTACGATATTGACCCCATTTGACGTAATGCATCTATTCCCCAACTTTTGGGGATAAGTTGTGAATCACCCTGTATAAATTACTTGAATAAAAAGTCGTCTACTTTGTGACAATTTGCACAGTCTTACAATGATGTCTCATTTCCTTCGATTATTGAAGAATGTACATATATTTTTAAGAAATGAACATTTCCATTTTCTTTGCAGTTGAAGGAAACAACCTCATTAAAATGTTGCTATTACATACATATATATTTTTCATGTTGATCTTAACAATGTATACATTTTTCTTATTTGCTCTTGTAACTTTATATATTTTTTATGGAAAAATTCTTGCAAACTTGCAGATTTCCTATAACTTACTACTTATAATTTTGTTTACGAATCAAGGATTCGTTGACATGTAAACAAATAGCGTACATGAAAGTAATAGTTAACAGATAACAGAACATAGTAGGTAAATGTTCATGAGGAATAATAGAAACAGACGCGACATACCAAGGTCGATATATTGGTAGATATTTGGTTAAATTAATGAAGTTAAAACTCACTTTCTCCGTTTTCTGCTATCGAGATATTTAAATAAAACAAAAACCTCCATGGGGTAGGTTACTAATTTCAGAGACTAAAATGTCAAACAGACAAGACTAGAGGGAATGGAATCAATTGTGATGATTTCAGGTTATGGCTATTTGAAGAAATTCGTCACATCGACCAACTGCGACATCGTATTGCCGAAGCTTCTAATACGATTCGAAAGGACGTGGCAATGTTGCAACGCGTGCGAGCGAATTGGATACGTCGCGCTGAAGCTTATCTGCAAGCAAATGGTGGGTACATCGAACATCTTCTATGAAAATCAGCAGTTCTCAAAAGGTGGCTCATTGCAATGTTGAGGTGAGAACAAATAACAATAAAACAAATGAAATACGTAATAATGATTTAAAATAATTGTTCGAAGAATTCACCGTTGACACTGATAGCTTTACACAACGTTTTCTGGGTGATCTTCAACTTTGAAACAACATATTGGGATTGCGTCTGACTTCGTTGGCAGCAATGTATTGTATTCTTTGCCACAACTCTTCACGCAAACCAATACATTCTTTGTAATCTATATCTTTCATTCGAGACCAAATAGATAAATCAAGAGGATTGAAGTCCGGACTTCTGGGTGACCAAGCAAAAATTCTTCCAAGGCTAGAAGAAGTTCTACTTTATTTAAGAAGGTCTCTATGTGGTCATGCACGACGGAGCTCCACCGCGTTTTTCTCGGCCAGTGCGTGCATATTTAGATGCAGTTTTTCCTAATCGCTGGATTGGCTATGCCAGTATTTTTACTTGGCCACCCAGAAGTCCAGACTTTAATGCTCTAGATTTTTCTATTTGGTCTCGAATGAAAGATATAAGTATAAAATTATTAAATAAAATTAAAGTTATTTTTATGAAACTAATTTTGCCTATTCAAAAGTCTCACGCTGAAAAGAAAAACAACTTAAAAAAAATGGAATCGAGCGATTCTGAAGGCAAGATATCATAAATAGTGAAAGAATAGCTTATTTCGCTGACAATTTGAAACTCAATAAATCTTCTCTTTGGTCTGACATTGCTCAATACCTCCACCCCACCCCGTCTAGTCGAAATTGCTTAATTATCAACAAATCTTATCTTGACTTAACACTTCTTTCGTTGGCCGCAGCTTCGATACGGCGACCGTGACAGTAAAAAAAAACTCATATGCATATTTTCGAATATATCCACGCCACCTCTACACACATGTAACCGCCGATAAGGATTATTACAATGGATATTAACATCCAACAAACGAAATTAATGTCCGTGGCTGTAATCTCGACAAGTGAACATCAATCTGTCATTAATCGATTAGCCGTAAGACCACACAGCGACTTTCACGATATTAAAAATCAGAATATTGCCTGTGATGTTCGCTCTACATAATGCCAGCTCAGACTGTGAGCTCTCCGAGGTGATTATTGCAGTTTCGGGAGCATTCTCATGTAAATAGCACATTTAAATTTGTAATATGCAATTCGTTAAAATTCGTTATAGATGCATATATACTTCGGTCGCGGCGGCAGGCGAGCGGCAAATTTGGAGTAAACCGAAGCAATGATTTCTTCCAAATTTTGTAATTTTTACTTCTAATTTAGTAACCATCTTTATTTTAACAAGCTAATTTAACTACACTCAAAAGTTTTTCTTAAAAATCTTATCAAGTCAAGTCGAAAAAGTTATTCTAGCCTCATAGACAAGCTAGTAATTAATACTTAACTAAAATTAAAATTAAAAATGATATATCTAAATATTATTAACTCAAAAACACATACCTACTGGTTTGAAATCCTAAATTAATGTAATATTGAGCATTTTGATAATTCTATTCATTGTGATAATATTGACAATATGAATATGACAGTGTAAACAGTTTTTTAATCTAACCAAAATGTATCTTTTTTACTATGTTTCTTTTTTAATCTACACTAGTAAATTATTTAATGTTTTCTAATATACAGGGTGGCCAAATGAAAACGAAACAGAGCCATTTTCAGGAACTGCGTCAAGATTGTAGAAAAACGCTCAGACCCGTCGATTTTAGATTAAAGGGGGACATTCTTTGCTGGTATTTTTGACTCCGCCACTTTCACCCCCAAGCAAGGGTAAGCATCACCCCAAAATATTTAAATGGCATTGGGGGTTGAGTAATATTTCTTTTGAAAGCTCTTACAATTCTCTTTACAACAGACTTTAAATTTTATAATTCCGCCCAATACTTTGAAAAAAATTTACATTTTAAAATTTAAATTATGTTTAGTTGCTTACTTACTACTTAGTTGATTAAATGTTCAAACTGATGACCGCCCGCTTCCATACAAGAATAAAGATTTTGTTCGAAACGTTCGCGCACATTCCGAAGCATTTCCGGAGTGATTCGACGGCATTCGTCGACGATTCTTTGACGCAAATCTTCCAGCGACGCTGGCTGTGTTTTATAGATTTTACTTTTTAGGTATCCCCACAAAAAGAAATCAAGGGGCGATAAATCCGGTGATCGTGGAGGCCACTCAATGCTGCCTCTTCTCCCAATCCAATTCCGTAGAAAACGTTGGTCCAAATACTGACGGACAATTAACGCATAATGCGGAGGAGCACCGTCCTGTTGAAAAATCAAATGATCTTCATCATACTCTGGAACATTTTCAATAATATCAGTCAAGGCAGGGTCAATAGCGTCTTCCAGTAATTGCAAATACATTTGGCCAGTCAAATTACCAGGTAGAAAAAAAGGACCCACCAGCCGGTCACCGAAAATTCCAGCCCATACATTTAATTTTTCCGGTTGCTGTGTATGCACCTCGTGAAAAACTCTTGGGTTTGAATCGGACCAATAGCGGCAATTGTGACGATTTACCGTCCCGTTCAAGAAAAAACTGCATTCATCAGAAAAACAGATGTTAAAAAGGAACTGTGGATCGTTCCCTGCTCGCTCACTCATTATTTCGCAAAATTGCAAACGGCGGTCATAATCATCCTCATGAAGTTCCTGGACTAAATGTATTTTGTATGGATGGAATTTATTCTTCTTCAAAATGGTTTGTATGCTAGTTCGATTGATCCCAGACACAGATGCCAGCTGCCTCGTACTTAATGTAGGATCAAGATGAACTTGTCCCAAAACTGCAACTTCACTAGCTTCATTAACTATAGGTTTTTCAATTTCTCGTTTTTTATTGGCTACGTTCCCTGTCTCTTGAAATTTTTTTACTAACTCTAGAACATACTTCCTCCTGACATGTCGATCTTGATGTTGTTCATTAAATAGCTGAGCTGTTCTATTCGCACATTTATTGTTCATAAAGTAAAGCGAAATGATATCTACCCTTTCCGCAATGGAATAAACCATAGTGTTTAATTTTCAAAAACACAATTAAATAAACTACCAACCAACGCTTCCAAATAATACTAGAAAATAATTTGGAATCCACTAATTTTACGTTCATTGTGTGTGTATAGCATTCATTTCTGTTTTTTACAATTGTGTTTTTTTTTACGAAAGTGATAACAAATCGCCAAAAACCAATGTAACGCAAGAAATACTAAATTTATACCATTGGCGTACTTAACTCGAATGACTGACATTTTTACCGTTACTAATTGTTTGTACATAAGTTTCAACTTTAAAATCAAAATTCTTAATAAGTATTGGGCGGAATTATAAAATTTAAAGTCTGTTGTAAAGAGAATTGTAAGAGCTTTCAAAAGAAATATTACTCAACCCCCAATGCCATTTAAATATTTTGGGGTGATGCTTACCCTTGCCTTGCTTGGAGGTGAAAGTGGTGGAGACAAAAATACCAGCAAAGAATGTCCCCCTTTAATCTAAAATCCACGGGTCTGAGCGTTTTTCTACAATCTTGACGCAGTTCCTGAAAATGGATCTGTTTCGTTTTTATTCGGCCACCGAATATGAATAATATTTAGAAATACCATTTTTAATTTTTATTTTACACAATTATTAATTAATAGTTTGACTATAATCAATAGTACCAATTTTAGTTAGATTTAAGACACTTTTTTAAATATCTCCAAGACATAAGCCTATTCTAGTTTGAATATGTTGCACCTTCACAATTGTTTATTTATTTTAAGAGTTGGTGGTCTTAAATTTGACTAAAAATTTATTCTGTTTATTACGTACCAAAATGCCACAAAATTAACGAGTTTGGATACTATGGATACTAAACTAATATTAGCATTTAATATAAGCATATTTTGCTTTGAAATGATATCAATTGTAATCGGTAGTGACTCGACACTCATTAAGTTTTTGATAACTTTAAAAATGGCCACAAAGTCTAAGAATACAAGCTGCCAGAACAACGTTTAGATGAATTATTTTGAGAGGGGGAAATTAATAAAGAAATATATATTTTCCAAAAAGACTTTTCTGATCTAAGCTAATGTTAAAGAAGGACTAATAGCTGATTTACAACCAGCTTAACATTTTCTACAAAAAAAAAATAGGAACAAAATTTTATCATGTCGCCAATAAGAACGTTTCAGCGATATTTCATTTTTTGGCCATATACACCTCTCGAATTCTTAACAGATTTGTTGCAATAGTGGCAGGCACTTATAACCGAAGTTTGCAATATTAAATTTCCATACTTCTTTTCATTTGAGCAATAATTACGAGTACCTTATTCCTTTTCACTGCAGAACGTTTAATTTGATGCAAAATTTCCCACCGAATCTGTGTTAATTGCTTTTTAATATCCTTTTACAAAAAAAATGGAAACGTTGAAATGTTATTTTCAAATGTATGTGTCTGTAGCTGTACTCAAATAAGATTCTACCTCATTTATCTTTTTTGCCTTTTCATCTAGGGGGAAAATGGTAAAGACTAGAGATTTTGAAAAATTTCCTGCGATCTCAGAGAAATATACAGGGAGGCCGTCGAAAACGTACCGCAAGGCATTGCTGGGTAGTAATGAACTTTTCGGCAAAATCCAAAGACAGGTAAAGTTTGCTTCTGAGGGGGACAACTTTTGGCGCAAAAAGCATAGCAAAATCTTCAACCCCCTAAGTGGGGGTGCCATCCCCCAAATTTTTTTAAATGGGAATGGGGATCAAGTGGGGGGTCATTAGAAAGGGCTTTTAATTCTCTATNATTTTCCTTCCTTCAAATTTTTTTATCTTTCTATCTAGGCAAAAATAGTCCCTCATTTTTTCTGAATATAATGACACATATATGTCATATGTTTGTTTTGATAGGTTTATCATAATCAAGATAGACCTTTTTAGTAGTGACGTTACATACGCCAAATAATAGGCAACCCCATAATGCACATCGTCGTGAAGAATTTCTCAATATTTTTAGTCGATCGATTTTCGACCTTATGTACTTTGACATAAGTACCAAAAAATGGCTTCTTTGTTTAGAAATATTTAAGAAGTGACAAACGAATAGAATTATAGAATTTATATATTTAAACTTATAGAACAGTATTGACTTTTATAGTAATTAATAAATTAAAATGATATCAATGTTACTGAGCATGCGGATTAAAGATAATTTCGTGTAAGCGAAGTAGCCTCGCAACAGGAAATCATTCAAGGAAAGTTTGGTTATGGTAAAGAATATGTCTGTAGTAAACCACTTGAAGAAAAAAACACTCGATAAACAGACTGACACAGTACAACACCAAGAAAGACAATAAAAATACTTAGTAGAACTAGAAAATATCAAGACTAAACAAAACAAGAGAAAATACGCTAATGATGACAGCGATGACAAATCAACAAGATCTCACCTGTGTATGAGGCTATTCTTTCCAAGTATGCGCGTTAGGTATAACATGGCTAATTTTAAATTTTTACTTTATTTAAACTTAGGAATATTCTTTTATATCGTTTTTGTTAGTTTTAAACACATTAGTGTATCTATTTTACAAAACACGGTTGGTTGTTCTTAAATACTTCCAAATCCTTATAAAATAAATTCATTTGTTATTGATTTGTATAGTATCTATGTAAATAGTACACAAGGGCCAGATTTAGTCTGTACAATTTCAACTATGATAATTTGTTGCCGGTTGCCTAAATATGTGACATCACTCTAAAAGAGACTATTACCATGGAATCACTATGTTTTAAGCTGTTAATTTTACTAAACAAATCTTTAAACTCACCATTAAGAAAAAGTGTCTTGTATAAAGGGTGTTTTATATTACTTTGATTCTTCTGGATAAAAGATATATATTTGTGATCCCTCCCTTAGATCATATAAATTAGATCTTTCTCTAATTAATTTATCTCTTAAAATACATTAGATTCAGTAAATAAACCAAAATATTATGCAAAATGTCAATTAAAATATATAAAATGTATATATAACTATAATTAAAATAAAATAGTAGGATTCCAAAAAGCAATTCAATGTTTTTATATGGGTTTATTTTAGTTTTTACTCAGAATCCGAATAATCGATTCCAGTCAGATGACTGAGATCTCAATAATACTGGCAGTAAAACATTCAGCACAATTTTTATCGTGAAAACTAGAAAACTAATTTTATACAGATCCCGCGGGAAAAATATACTTTGGCTAATTTTTATTGGTTCGTAATCAGCGACCCCGAAAACAGATGACGGGGTATTTCAAATGCGAATCGGTCTCCTGAAAAACGGTTAAGCTAAGTCAAATCAGGTCTAAAAAAAAGGTACTTAAATTATAATATGCCTAGGGAGTTCGATTAAAAACACTGATGTTAAGTAAACACTGCAACAAACCACTGCACTGAATAAAAATCAGTGTGAGTGAGCAGCAGTAAAAGTACATTTTCAGTCAATATTGAGCATTTTGATAATTTTACTCACTTGAACTAAAATTTTCACTTTCACTAAAACTTTCACTAAAACTTCACTAAATCTTTCACTTCAGTACTTTCACTCAAATATACACTACAAAAAAATCGGTGTGAGTGAAAGCAATAAAGGTTCGTAGTGAACCCATTGAGTGAAATTATTGATTACATTTTCATTCAATATTGGGCATTTTGATCATTTTACTCATTTGAGATTATATTTAAACTGGTACTGAGTACTTTTACTCAAATATAGGCACTCCTTAAATAAATTCCTCACGTAAACTCGTATTTGGTGCACTTGTACCTAAATCAGAGGAAATCTCCTCATTACTGAGTGAGTTTAAATGTGTATTAATTTCGAGTAATTTGAATGGCGTCGTGAAGATGGCACCACTTATATATTGCTTCTGTAATCTCGACCACAGTAGATAGGGGCCCGTTAGATGCTCCAGAAAAGCGTGATCGCCAGGAGAATAGGCCTTAGCTGGCGGCAGCTGGTTTCAGCTGACGTATATCCTAATTTTTGCTCTCAACATTTAGTTAATTAAAAACCAAGTCTGAGTAAAAAATGACTCAATAATAGTTATATTTAAATCATATTAGAGAAAAAGTCAACTCTGAATTGGTTTTATATATCCAGAATAGAGTCATAAATCGCTCAATTGACAGTTAACAGTAACTCGGATTTGAGTAAAACTCACTAATTCACTCAGTTGTACTCATACTAATAGAGTGAAGATTTTACTCAGTCGAGTGTGGACAGAAATTGATATATTATTGAGTAAAATTGAGTGAAATTTGAGTGAAATTTTTTTACAGTGTAGGCACCCGTTAAATAAATTCTGCAAATGAACTCGTATTTAATGCACTGGTAGCTAAATCGGAGTAAATGTCCTCATTTTTGGGTGAACACATACTATTCTATTGTTGTCGTGCGTTGTCTTTGTCTAGTCCCATAGTCCCAATTAGGTCATCTCGTGGCATGATGTAAGGTGTGTAGTGCTGGACACAGAATTAAATTTAAATAATATTAGAGAAAAAGTCAACTCTTAAGTGGCTTTACGTACTCAGAATAGTCAAAAGTCAGTCATTTGATAGTTAGCAGAAACTCGGATTTGAGTAAAATTCACTCTACTCATAGGGTGTGGAAGAAATTGATACATTACTGAGTAAAATTGAGTGAATTTGAGTGAAATTGTATGTATGAGTGTATGCAGAAAATTATTCATGTATATCAAATTTAGGTAACATCAAAATATTGAGTTTTATAGTAATGGTAATGAACCCTGTACATAGCGCGAGTAGTGGTTTATATAATAACTTTGTTTTTTGCTTAAACATTTGCCATTTTGTGCATGTATATTTTTTATTAAAAAAACATTTCTGATTACATCCTCGGCTTTTGCCTCAGCATTAATATTTCCTTCGCTTCCTGGCAAATAAGGTTTTTTCCATTTATTTTCCGACGGGATAGATGGAAATTTGCAATATTCGAAAGATAATTAAAAGCAACTCGCCCAAAGGCACGTCTTGTTGCATATTCATGACATGTTTATCTCAAACTTATATTATCTTTAACTTTAGTTAAGTCTACCGTATGTCTGCTGATGGTTTACGGATTACGGTTACATCTATCAGCGGGTAGCCGGTAAATTCGTCAGACGGCCAGGCGTCAATTCGTATAGCAAATACATTTGATATACAGGGTGGTCGCGATGTAATGGGCCCAAATTCATGACTAGATTCCTGACGTGAAAATATTGCGATTTAGATAAACTCACCTTAGTCCAAAAGTTGATACTTACAGAGATACAGGGTGTTTAATGCAAAATATTATTTTAGTTTTTTCTTATTTATTTCATAATAAATGCTCATATCGAGATGAAATTTTGGTGTTAGGGGTTTTCTGGGGCGAGAGATTGAAATATATCCATGGTTTGCTTGTAGCTCATAGAGAGCGCCACCTGCGCTAGGTCGAATGCGTTGAAAACGACAGAACTTTTTTATCTTTCAAAAATCTAATTCTCAGGTAGCAAATTCTGATTTTACAACTTCTTTTACACAAAAAAGCTATACTTTTTGATAGTCGCTATCTTGCACCGTTCTCGTAAAATTTGCCATTGAAAATTCCAATGTATTTGCATTCAATTACAAATCGGCAAAAATTTTCAAGTAGGCTTATGTTAAAATCCAATTTTGACATTTTCCACTTATCTTAGTGCTGTCAGTAATATTACAGTATTATTCGTGCCTTATTAAAAGTATTCTTTACTTTATGATCTAAATCGTAGTGCGAGATAACATGCCACGCCATAATTTATTTTCAAATGGAGAAATGCGCGATATGGTTTGCGTTTATGCGCAATCAGATTATGTTGGACGTCGAGCGCTTCGTCGGTATTCAGAGTTGTATCCGAATAGAAGGCAACCAAATCGGAAACTATTTCAAGAACTTTTTAATAGACTTGGAGAAACTGGTAGTTTTCGTCCTAAAAGAGACAACGCAGGGCGTACTGTTACAGTTCACCAAGAAGAAGAAATTTTAGTAAGAGTGGCAGGAAATCCAGAAGTTAGCAGCAGGCAGGTAGCTAGAGAAACCGGTGTTAGTAAAACAACAGTTCTCAAAATCTTTCACAAGGAAAATTTATATCCCTACCATTTTACACCCGTGCAAAATCTTTTAGCAGCAGACTTACCAGCTAGATTACAATTTGCTCATTTTATGCGCAATCAGCAAAACCTTGACCAGGAATTTTTGGATAATGTACTATTCACTGATGAAGCGACCTTTACTCGTCGAGGAATTTTCAATTTTAGAAACAAGCACATATGGGATAATGAAAATCCTCACGTAGTCAGTGAGCGTCACTTCCAACATGAATTTAAGATAAATGTTTGGTGCGGAATCATAGGAAATCACCTTTTGGGTCCACATGAGCTTCCTCCATATCTAAATGGTGACTTGTATTTAGATTTCCTGCAGCACCATTTAGTTGACTACCTCGACGATTTACCACTGAATACACGTCAAAATCTATTTTTCATGCAAGATGGAGCTCCTCCTCATTATTCTGTCAGAGTACGGAACTATCTTGACCACATTTTTCCGGATCGTTGGATCGGTCGTGGGAGTCGAATATTATGGCCTCCTCGTAGTCCTGACTTTAATCCTATGGATTTTTGTTTCTGGGGCTACATGAAATCAGTTTTCTATAGAGAAACTATAAACACCCGCGAAGAGCTATGGCAGAAAATTGTAAATGCCGCCGAATCATTTCGTAACAAGAATCTCTATTTTAAAATACGGCAGTCTCTGAACAAACGCGTTAATAAATGTATTGAACTTGGAGGCGAACATGTTGAACATTTATTGTAATGTTCGATATTCAATTGTTCATCACAATTTATAATTTGAAATAAACTCTTGTTCTTTTTGACATTCGTACCTTATTTTGTTTACTCGAATTACCAAAGCTAAATATTTTGAGAACGGTGCAAGATAGCGACTATCAAACAGTATAGCTTTTTTGTGTAAAAGAAGTTGTAAAATCAGAATTTGCTACCTGAGAATTAGATTTTTGAAAGATAAAAAAGTTCTGTTGTTTTCAACGCATTCGACCTAGCGCAGGTGGCGCTCTCTATGAGCTACAAGCAAACCATGGATATATTTCAATTTCTCGTTCCAGAAAACCCCTAACACCAAAATTTCATCTCGATATGAGCATTTATTATGAAATAAATAAGAAAAAACTAAAACAATATTTTGCATTAAACACCCTGTATCTCTGTAAGTATCAACTTTTGGACTAAGGTGAGTTTGTCTAAATCGCAATATTTTCACGTCAGGAATCTAGTCATGAATTTTGGCCCATTACATCGCGACCACCCTGTATACTTTTTATGTTTGTTTTTCTTATATACAAACATTGTACATAAGAATAGGATAAAATTATAGTGAACGACATGGCGCCCAATGTGGGACGAGAAAAATATCCTAAATAAATTAAATATGGGCATGTCACGTTTGAAGGTGAAAAACATAATTTTTTGACAGAAAAATATGATATGGACAGGTCAAAAGATTATTTTTATCTAATAAAACAAATATTTTGTAGCTATTTACTATTTATTTTATTACTTATGCAATTTTTTAAGTGATTTGTGATTGGACCCCACATATGGTGTTACTTTCAAAACATTAATGAATAATATTAAGTAAACGATATATAATTATAGGAAAAAATGAGCGCACAGGGAATACTGTAAGAATGAACACAAAAACTGTCTTTCCATTTTGTTCCTTGCGGATGCATCAGTTGTCAGTACTAGGAGACTCAGTAAGTATCCTTCGCGTCAAACTGTGTCCAATTTACACGAACCCTTAGCTAATATATAAATTTGATACTCCGATAGAAAACAACCTTCTCCTTCTAACGAGCTGCAACGATTTATATGAAACAACGATAATACCAGCAGCTCGTAATCTATAATTTAACGATGGAAAGGCAAATATATTAATATATGCTAACTTCTGATATCTGCTCTTCAGACGTTCTTCAACGCTTTAGGGCTGAATGCGGCAAAATTCTATGATTTCTTTGTTATAGTTTCCTAGGAAAATTATAAATAAGGAGCACACAAACTAACATTGAATGAAACAAACTGGAATCAAGTTTAATATCGACGTTTCAGTTCTGCTACGAGGATTCTAAAATGCAAAATAACGAAATTATACTCAAGGAGAAGACATCTTGCATAATTGATGAAATGTCTGTTTGTTTATTTCAGAAAAACGATATAAACATATAACACATATTCAAAATGTGTTAGGTACTTGATATTCTGTATTTAGTTCTTCTTTTTACTTTACTTTAAAAGTAATTAATGAGTAAGTAATTGCTTTTCCAAGTAGCCTCTTGTAAATGGAAATAAATATTTATATAACAAAATTATATAAAAAACAAAACCTCCAGAAAAAATTATATGTAGAAGTAATCCCCAATATTCATACGAGCCTTCGTTAACAAGTTACGGACCCTGAAGGGTGAAAATTAAAAAGATTTTTATTTAGTCTCTAAACTATTAACTTCAGCATAATTCAAATTTGGTGATCGATAACACATGCGTACAGCTTGTTTTTGATGTGGTAAGTGAAACTTTATTATGCCCAGAACGCCAGGGATGGACTATGCCCAATGGTTAACAACCCAGAATTTTTGCATAAATGACGACCGCAATCTGCCTGTATCAAAAATAAGTTCCCTGAAGAATTTGACAACAATAATACCCTCTTGGTTCAACTCTGTCAAATCGGGGGCAAAAAAATCGGGGGCGAATGATAGAGCCCAACGATGTTGAAAATACTACAACTTCTCGGAAACTGTAAGGATTCTACAAAACTATTTTTTGCGATATTGACTCCATTTTTCATTATGCATCTATTCCCAAATTTTTTTGGATGCGTTGCGAATCACCCTGTATATTAAAAAATATATTTTGTTCGAACTGTACAAGAATCTATAAAGGGGATCAGTGTAAGTGTTGGTCCTTATTCAAATATCATATGCAGTCACAAAACGTTTTTCCAAATATCCTCATACGCACAAATCAAAATTAACCAGTACCTCTCATCCTTTATTACTTTACCACAACGTCACCAATCCTTTTCTCTTTCCGCGCCTTAAAAAACAATGGTAGTTGATATACGCCAGACGAGGACAAGCGAACGTCGCAGGACAGAACAAACGACGACATCGTGCCCCTGCCCAGGTGTCTTCGACGGCTTTGAACGGGTCCAGTTTTTTTTGTTAATTCGAACCACCTTCGATTGAATGGATGAGCTTATGAGAAGGCCGATGTTAATTCAAAAGGTGGATTTGCATATACGAAGTGACGTGTTTGTATGTGTGTTCGGTATGGGTAATAATTTATATGCATGCCGTGATCATAATTAATTTCCGAACCCTTTACGGTTTTATGAAAGGACGGTCGCTGAGAATTCTGAATTTTTTCAACGTGAGCGCATAACAGAAAGTCTACGATGACGTTTTGAACAGTGAGAGAGAATTTTATATTAGGAAACATTTATTTCTGTTACAAATATGAATGGTTCATTAGTTTTGAGTTAATTAGTGTTACAAACGAAAATGAAAGAGTTTTTGAAATGGAAAAGTAAGTGTTTACAAACTTAGAAATTATTATTTAAAGATAATTCTAGGTAGCTTTATTAAATCATTTGAAGCATATAAAATGTAAAAAAAAATCTGAATAAAGACTAACCTTACCTTTAACAAAAAATATGAACATGTTGAGAACTGCTGGAGTTGAGAGGAAATGACACGCTCAAATTTATAAAAAGGCCCTGCAGTTATTTAATAGTATGCGATTCAGGTTCAATTCGTAGTGATAGCTTTTCAATATCAAACAAACAATTATTTAAATATAGAGAGTATCTCAAAATTCTCTTTTGACGAAACTTTCTATGAAATTGAAATTTGTAATATAATGAAATTGAAAATTTAAATTTGATGACAATTGGAAAAGAATTTTCTGGACCTGCAAAGGTATAATATATCAATATACAGGGTGTTAATGAATATGTGTTACAAACGGATATGGTATGTAAAAAATCCAAAAGTAAATGCAGTTTACTTAATAAACATATGTCCTAAAGCGGCTCATTTTCGAGATACAGGGCGTTGAAATTTAAAAATAATAAATTATTTTTTCCTGTAGCTCCGGTATTAGTTAATATTTCTTTATCAAACTCAACAGACAGATTTACTAGCTTAAAGGATGCATAAATATGGCAGAAACCATTTATTGGCTTCTTCTAGTGGCGTGAGATAGGTGTCGTTTCAACTTTTATTCCCCCTAAATTGTGCGGCACTGTACAAATATTAGTTTTTCGTATGTTTTTGAATTTGCTAGTATTTTTTACGTAAATAATGTATACTTGTTAGACTTCCATAAAATGAGTAATTATCAAGTTATTAACATTTACATTACTGAGGTCACCTTATGCTCCAAAAACCAAAAATTTTTAAAAAGTGACATGTTGAGTAAATTTTTCACGAAATTGTTTAGTAAATACATACATGTGTCGCTTTTTATTTTTGAGATACAAAACATTCAAGGTTTCCGTATTCCTCAAGCAAGTTTAAAATTATTTTAGGTTGTGAAACGAGGCAGTTTTTAATTATTATTATTATTTTAGTGTAAAGTTTTGTTTGTAAGTTTTAATTATTAGATAGATATCTTTATCCATTCGTTTAAAACAGTCATACATCATGAATGAATATACTTCTGCTGATTATGCAAACATGATATTAATGTACGGTCAAGCGCGTTGTAATGGCAGGGCTACCCGTCGGTTATACTCAATCCGATTTCCAAATCGTCCAACCCCTTCACATAAGATATTTGGAAGAGTGTTTCGCAGGTTGCAGGAAACAGGAACTTTTACAACAAATAGGGTTAACTGCGGGGTAAGGAGAAACCGCAGAACGATAAGGTTCGAAGAAGAAGTTCTTAATAGGATAGAAGAAAACCAATCCACCAGCAGTCGAAGTATTGCTCAGAATATGCATGTAAACCATGTAAGCGTTTGGCAAGTTTTACGCGAGCAACAGCTTCACGCTTATCATATACAAAAGGTTCAAGCTTTAACTCCCGCCGACTTTCAGCCACGACTAAACTTTTGCCATTGGTTTCTTCAACAGTGTCAGTTGCAAGCAAATTTTCCGCGGTTTGTGCTTTTTACAGACGAAGCATCCTTCACACGAGAAGGGATCTTTAATTCTCGCAACAACCATGTCTGGGCTGAAGAAAACCCTCACACCATTCGCTCCACTAGATTTCAGCAGAAGTTTGGCGTCAATGTCTGGGCTGGTATAATTGACGGGCGCTTAATTGGTCCGCACCTTCTTCCAAATCGTCTTACAGGTCCTATTTATTTAACGTTCCTACAACAAGTACTTCCAGAATTATTAGAAAATGTGCCATTAAACATTCGACAGGAAATGTGGCTGCAGCATGATGGTGCGCCAGCGCACTTTTCGCTTGTTGTCCGAGATCACCTTAATCAACAATTCGGTGTAAGATGGATTGGCCGTGGAGGACCTATGGCGTGGCCACCACGTTCCCCAGACATGACCCCGCTTGACTTTTATTTGTGGGGCCATATGAAGAGTCTAGTTTATGAAACTCCTGTTGAGTCAGAAGAAGATTTGGTAGCACGCATTCTAGCTGCAGCGCAGGAGATCGAAACGACGCCTGGCACTTTTGACCGAATGTACACAAATATGCTTCGAAGAATTAACGCTTGTATCGCTACTGGTGGCCGTAATTTTGAGCATTTACTGTAATTTTTTTGTGCAAAATAAAAATACCTTTTAAACAACTTTAACTTTTTGTATCTCGAAAACTAGCATAGCATAGAAAAACATAGTTTTTGGAGCATAAGGTGACCTCAGTAATGTAAATGTTAATAACTTGATAATACTCATTTTATGGAAGTCTAACAAGTATACATTATTTACGTAAAAAATACTAGCAAATTCAAAAACATACGAAAAACTAATATTTGTACAGTGCCGCACAATTTAGGGGGGATAAAAGGTGAAACGACACCTATCGCACGCCACTAGAAGAAGCCAATAAATGGTTTCTGCCATATTTATGCATCCTTTAAGCTAGTAAATCTGTCTGTTGAGTTTGATAAAGAAATATTAACTAATACCGGAGCTACAGGAAAAAATAGTTTATTATTTTTAAATTTCAACGCCCCGTATCTCGAAAATGAGTCGCTTTAGGACATATGTTTATTAAGTAAACTGCAATTATTTTTGGATTTTTTACATACCATATCCGTTTGTAACACCTATTCATTAACACCCTGTATATATTTTTATTTATTTATAATTAAAAACAACTTTCTTTACTTATTACTTGAACAATTTTTTATGGACTTCCATATCTAGGTTTATTATTTTTTAAAACTGCTTCATCGCTGTCGCAAAAAAATTTCAAAGAAAACAGATTTTTCTGGAAAATATTAAAAAGCGCATAATTAATTCGTAACGTACACTCTTGAAAACCTATAAAATGTTACGTTTAATGCTCAATCAATCAATCAATCAATCAATCAATCAATCAATTAATTAATTAATTAATTAAATCTAAATTTTTCGTAGGAGCAATTTTGTAGAAACTTTAATTTTGAACATTGATTTGAACCTTTTTTTCGAAAAAATGCATCGTCATTGAGATACTGGCAAACACAAAAATGTAGAATACTAAAATCTTGAAAGCGGAGCCGTTTTCGAAAAATTTTGTAAAGAAAAATTCAAATTTATAATTTTTTTGTTTAATATTAACACCATTAAAATCCATTTAAATCCATACAAAATAAGAAATAGCAAAAACGAAGATGCTTCTGGCTTTGGCTAACTTTTAAAAACATTACCATTTTCGTTAATACACTTCTGCAATCTGTGGTAGAAACTCCTGGCAACAGAACAGAAATTAGTTTCATTTACTTCCGCTACTTCTTCATGAATCCTGCCAATAACGTCATCCTCGCCAACAGGCACAGTAAAATAAACCGTTGCCGTGATGATATTCGTGTTCAGCGACCCCAAAAACCCCCGAGTAGCAAAATTGAACTCATTTCCTTCAATATTTTCCGAGTTATAAATTTTTCATATTTTAACTCTTCGAGATGCAATTTTAAAAATGCATTTTTCTTATGCACCGATGCAATTTTCATTTCTCATTGATCACATAGGGTCACAAACTTTCTGGACGTTTTAACGAATCGAATGCAAAAAAACGCATCACGATTGTGTTTCATTTCTCCGACTATTGTGTGACATAAGTTTTCTGACCTCAAAACCTACAATTTTCAATAAACAGAGTAAAAAAGTTCGCTTATTCTGTCTTTTTATGTCTAACTTTCCTGGACTATTACTAAAGCTACTTAAGACACACCACAAAAAAGTATTTCAAATAGTAAAATAATTGACTATCACTTAATGAATGAAGTAGTTAATGAGTAAATTAATTTCTTAAAAAATGTGGTATTTGGCTATTCAAAACCAGCATAAAAGTTTATCCAAGGTTCTTTGAGATATGCAGGGCCGCTGTTGGCTTTCCCACCTGCCCTGTCAGGGCAGCCACTGCAATCATTAAATTACAAACAATAAACGACTAGAGCGATAATGGTAATTCTATAAGCAACGCTTTCCTTATCTGACCCGCTATAAATTAATAAAAGCTCGACCTGAATAATAAATATTTATTATCCGATAAAAACCGAGTCCCCAGAAATAAAACAAATATAATAAGCTCGAATTCGAAAATTAGTACGACACATACTTACGGCTTTTGATAAGGAAACGAACACGACACGTTGCGAAAGGCAAATAAAAAATAATAAAACCGAATTAAAATCGGGATTATAAAATATCATAATGGCTAAATTAAATATTTGGTCTATGCACCGAGGCGTCGTATTTTTTTTTTATTGTTTTCTATTGAGAGAGCCAGGTGTGAAGAAACAATGAATACGGAGTATGGGACAGGTTTTTTTCGACTGTCCTTTCATTCGCGCTGAACTGCCAAAGCGTAACCAATAATTCCCTGCGTGATTTAGCTCGTGTGATACAAGGGGTGTCAAATGTCACCCCTTCGCTAGTATTGCCAGAAAAAAAGTCTATTTAGGCGAGCAATTGTATCCAGTCCAAACTGAAGACAAAGTTTTTAATGCAAATCGTTAGTATACCAATTTAAAGAATAGTAATCAAATTTGCTAATCATAATAGTCCAGGCAATGACCATTTTCCCGTATAATTTTGCCAAACAGCACCTACTTTCATAAAAATTTTGATTTAGGTTCTATTTACCTGCTTTTGCCCTGGGGGTGGATGCCACCCCTTCTCGGGGGTGAAAAATGTTTCATTCTAATCAAGTTTTGTTCTATAAAGTTTTTTCTGAAAGTCAATAGTTTTCGACTTATTCGCGAATGAAAGTGTACATTTTTTAACCAAAAAAACACTTTTTCAGACGGTTTTTCGCGAATAACTCAAAAAGTAAGTACATATTTTAACAAAAATATCATTCTCATAAAAAATGTAGCTTATAAAAAAACAAAAAGAGTGGTGTGCTTATGGTGTCTGTAGACCCAATACAAGCGGAGTAATAGCTTGTTGAAGGTTGGTTCTTATTCGCCAAACGCCAAAATTGAAAGTTTGAACATGAAATAACCAAAAAGTAATGCATGCAATACTTATAGAACCTTTTTTAAAGTGCTTGAACCTTTATTTTTATTTTTTATAAAAGTCCCTAGCATCAAACCTAACCGAGTTATGACGAAAATAAAGTTGGTCCGTATTGTTTTCGGCGACAAAAAACGTGAAAATCACCCTCTAATTACCACTCCAATTGAAAATAATCGTTACCACTTTACAATTTACTTTATTTATGTATTTGTAATATGCTCTAGAAGTTTGACCGGTTTAAAGCGCTTAGTTTTGAAAAAAGTTGAGCTTGAAGTGAAAAGAGAAATTTTGTATTTTTGGAAAAAACTGTTTTTCTTCAAAATAACTCAAAAACTATTAATGACACGCAAAATTTTGTAGAGTACAAAACTATAGGTTTTGCTTTCTTGAAAATTTTGTTTTTTTTTTCTGTAGGATAAAAATTAAGTAAGATATGGCCATTTAAAGTTTGCATATGTTCGTAAATAGCAACTTGTTCAAGCCCTTTCAGCTCAAACCCTTACAAAAATAGGGCTGAAAGAAAATTTAATTTATTTGATCTTGATCTTGATTTTTGAAGGCCTTGATAGCATAAAAACTAAGCGAGTTATGGGTAAAAAACCAATCACATATTTTTGCAGATATCAGAACACGTATTTTGATTATTTATATGTTATTTGCAATAAAAAAAAAATTGTTATTAAAATAAAAAAAAATTAAAATCCATATAAAAATAAAATTTGTATTTTCCCTATTTTGCAAATTTTAATCAGTAGGATTTTTTTTAAGGATTGATAAAATAAATACATTACATTTTAAATAATAAAAAGATAAAATTTTTTAACTATAACTAAGGGGTGGTTTTTATAACTTATAAATAAATAATAAAAAATTAAAACAGTGAAGAAATCTTAATTTAATATCAATATATGATTAAATTATTCCGAATTGCTGAATAATATTTTTCAACATTATTTTTTAATGATTACTGTCATAGCGGGTGGTTTTTAGGGATTGACAATTTTCAGTTTATCATAATTACTTATTTAAAGATGATTTCAACCTATTACACGCTCGAATCTACAATTCTATAATTATTTGCGAATAGGGGTAGTTTTCACCCCTAAAAAGCAACCCCCGACACTGGGTCAACTTTGAAGTAGAGGGTAAGTAGAACCTAAATCCAAAATTTGGTGCTAATCGGCGCTGTTTGGAAAATTATACACTAACGCCGTTTTTTATCTTGGGTGACTGGACTACTAAGCATATTTAAGGTGGTCATATCTCTGGCCGAGAAATAGTCAAATTTCTGGCGTTTTTAGGTACTGAAATCTTGAAAAGTAAAACGTGTAGAACAAAAATACTATAAATATAACTTAAATTCAATTGCCAGGGAAACGTGATTCGAATTGAAAAACTTGACTACACTATCAATTCTTTAATTAAAATTTTGAAAAAAAATATATAATACGGTGCAGAAGTTCTGCATCTTTTAATTTTCTATTTTTCTTTGTGATTTTTCCGCGCACTATAACAGTTATTTTTAATGTTAGATTGCGAAATGCTACTTTTGAATTCAAGAATGAAAGTTTTTTTGAAGAATGCAAACGCATTTCGCAATCGAGTATCAAACAGCATTTTTTTGAAAACTGTATCCCACAGTTCAAAATTTTTTAAAAATATGAAGGAAAAATATAAAATTAAAATTAATTTATTTGAGATGAGTACATGTCATCTACTGCAAATATTTTAATTTCAAATATTGTAATTTCCTGTTAAATAAAATAATAATTAAATTGATTATTAAATAATTGTTATAATTTATGATTTTGTTAATAATAATAAATAAACTGATGAACTGATTCTATCATCCATACATAATTTCATTGATTTTTGTAGGTGGATATAAAAGTCTTTTATGCCTAATCACCTTATTTATAATCGGACTTTTATCCACACATATGAACCGTCTGAAGTGATACTTTATCCGCTAGTATGGCAAAAAGTAACTCCATTTCACTAGTAGAATAATGAATATATAATAAACCTATAATTGGTTTTCCGGTATCCGGTATTTTACATAAAAATGTTTTTTTGTTTGCAAAAACTACGCAACTTAGGTATAGAGAAAGCTGTTAAAAAATTGTAGGGTCTACAGAAGGGCATCTAATGAAATCATAAAACACAGGGTGGGGAGATTTTTTAAATTTTAAATTATCAGGTTTGGCACGATTTTGTTTGCCCTCTGTATATCGCAGGTCCACTTTTGATACGTTTTTTGAAAGAGCCATCCTCACTCTACAGTTTCTGAAAAATAAAATAATTTCTAGCTGTCATACAATCATAATTATGTCAACTACTAGAAGTGACGAAACAAGAAAAAAAAATGAAGTCGATTATCTTGAAAACTATCAATATTTTAATAGAGATCATAACACAAAGTCCCGTTAATTTTTCACGTAGAATTCGATAATGCCATAAAAAATATAGGTTTCCATTTAAAAAAATTAAGTTGGTACCTGCCCAGGAAAAACTGAACATTCTGTATATGCAAATATATTTTCATTTTGTGCAGCTCGGGAAATTAGGCAACTCTATAGAAAAAAAATAAGTTATATCTTTTATTAACATAGATATTGGACTTACGCACTAGGTGGACAC
Organism: Anoplophora glabripennis; assembly: GCF_000390285.2. Lineage (NCBI taxonomy): Eukaryota > Metazoa > Arthropoda > Insecta > Coleoptera > Cerambycidae > Anoplophora > Anoplophora glabripennis. The sequence continues at coordinate 516,989 of NW_019416271.1, read as the reverse complement.
GCTGTATACCTAACAATATGTTAGGTGTACACACATGTTAGGTATATTACCCTAATCATTAAATATTCTTTATCGGAAGGCCCAGTCAAAAATTCTTCAATATGTGCTCTTACCAATACTGCAGCTTTTTTGCTTTGTATCCTCTTGATTCATTCTTCAAATAATCAGTTGCACAGGTCAGTACGGAACTTTTCAGAGAACCACCATCGCCACCGAACAACAAGAACCAAAATCGATATCAGGACGGACCTTGGGATTCTGATAGTGATTACGCCCCCACTTTGTAGTATAACAACCCTAGGTTCGACAAAAAATAAGTAAACGCAGTTGTGGCCAAAAATATGTGATCGTCATTAAGGACTACCTACGTTGTGTGTATTTATTTTTTTTATTGACCGGAAGGCGCTGGCTACTAACTTTGTAGAGGGGATGTATGGTTTAATTATATAAAACAAAAGCAGAGTAAATACACCTAACCTTTATTTACATACAATTCAAATTAAACATGTGACAAATAGAAAGAACAACAAAAACATTAACAACCATTAAACATAAAAGGAGAGTGCCAGGCTCACCTAGAGCTCCTGTGGGGAAAGAGCATGGCAGAGAAACCCACGATCGTTGCTCTTACCACCCAAATATAAATACAAAACAACCGCTAACCAAAGGCATAAATTAAGAACCTTTGCTAATGATAAATAAGACCTGTCTCATTTAATGTGTCACTAAATGTCATCTGTTACCTCATATTAGTCATACACACTTCCAAGTAAAACTGAAGAGGTTTGGTGTTAGTTAGCCGGCAGAGCCGGAAGGTACTGGAGTCCCATACGGGAGGCAATCCAGCTATAGTTGAGATTTCGGAAGATCCTTCATAACACTGGAGTCCCATACGGGAGGCAATCGAGCTTAATCCAGATTCGTTCCGCACGGGCGAAAATGTTAGTAAACTCAACAAGGCTCGTATAGACGTATGACATAAAGTGAGCACAAGAAATCAAAGAACAACTTAATCATGATAAAACAAGTTAAATGTGAAACAAAGAAGTCGTTAATGCAATATCTGGGCAGTCACGACAATATACATATTTTAACATGTAATAAATAATGAGCAATCTATAATAATAATTGTAACAATTTTATCTTAGAAAAATATACGCCCCTGAGCGTAAGACAATGAAGGCTAAACATATACAGAATTATTATCATGAAACATCTATATTTTACGTATAACGTAATCGTGGCAAAAACAAGTTAGATGTGAAACAAAGAAGTCGTTATTGTAATGTCTGGCAATCAGGACAATACATATATTTTTAACATGAAATAAATAATGGGCAAACTTTAAGTATAATTATAACAATTTTACCTTGGAAAAATATATGCCCTTGAGCATAAAGCAATGGAAGCTAAACTTACAAAGAATTATTATCATGAAACATCTATAATCATCACAATCATAAGATTATATAGAACAATTAACAACAAAGTACTTAAAGAATATTACCTGCTAACTAATAACACTTTAAACAATTAACTTTTCACTACTTTGACACACTGCCCGCCGATCGTCTTACTACCTATCTGCACACTGTTCTCACTTCAACTGCCTATCTTCAACTATTTAGGCTTCCTTCCAGAATTTCCTACCTAAGTGCCTGTTTTTTGTGCTTCCTTCTATCGACCGTTAATATTACTGTTTCATTGTTATACAACACCTATGTAACAGGTGACGTCGAAGTTGATAAGATAAGTACGGTTTTGCACAACTTCTAGATTTATTAACCAAAAATTAGGTATTTTCATATGAAAAACTTGTAACGCCACTGTCTACGGTATCTTTGATAAATAGTACAAGTAAAATCGACGATATTTTACACAGTCTTGCAGTAAAAACTAGACTTCGGAGGTTTTATTTCAAGAATACCAGTAGAGAACCACCAGGCCCTCCACCCCTGCACGGTAAACATGAAGCGGTATAAATTTAGAGGTTATGTTACAGTTACCAGGCTATAATTATAAATGTTTGATAGTCGAGATTAAAGTGTATATACGGCAAGAAATCGAGTAGCCATTACGGCATAAATTTACGGCGGTTATTTTAACATAAAAAGGTAATAATATAGGGTGAGCATGCGACCCGTGTCATTTATCGTGTTTGCATATAATCTAAATTAAAAAATAAATTAAGTTGTGCGCGATCTAGCCACGGAATAGCGAGATTTTCCGTGGCGGAAATCTTTTTGATATATTGGCCGACATTTCTCGAGTAATCGCCGTGTCTCAAGACCGAATTTTGATAACGCCGTCGCTGTATAAATATAGTTATTAAATTTAGTTTATTGCCAGCGCCGGATGACATGGCCTGGCGCAATACTGATCAAATCTGCCGTTGAAAAAGTCGCATAAAAAATGAGCAAAGTAGGCGAGTCGGTTATCAGAAATTTGCCCGGTGATTTATGGCGGAATCGTCAGGAATTTTATAGGCTACCGACATAACGTTACACCAGCGTTATATTTAACTCCTTTATAGTGGCTGCAAATATTTTTATTGCCCAGATTAACCATAGTTGCTCCACACAACAAAGTTCGACATTAACGCTTTCGCGTGCTCTGCGTTAAGTTTTGTGTTCTATTTTGTTGATATTATTTTAATTATTAAAATATACAGTGTGTCCCCGAATGTGGTACCGCACTCTTGTAAAATGTTTTTGTTGATTTTTCAAGAAAAAGTCATTCTTGAAAAAAAGTTTTGCTTGTCTTGGGAAGCCATGGGCAGTAATCAAATATGTAAAAAAATATACATTGCCAATTTTTAATGAACAGTAACAGAGATAAGCTCCATTTTCAATCAAAAGTATTATCTTTGGGATTGGGACGTCATCAATTATATTTTTTCCAGGAACATACTCAAATTTTTTTCCTGTTAAAAAGCTCTCTTTTTTCTAATACACTTTTATTAGAGAAAATTTTCTGTATGACTTCCCACTTGAAAGTTATAAGCAATATCGTCATCGAAAAATGTCTGGCGTTTTGAGGTTAAAAAAAGGTGAGTTAGTTAATGAAAATAAGGGTGGTTTTAAGGGCAGACCCGTGTTCGAAAATTTGGAAAATTAATTTCCCTTTGCATAAAATAATTAGTTTTTCACTCATCTTATAGTGTCTGACAGTTGATGCAAAAATAGACATTAAAAAGTACCTAACAATGTTCAAATGCCAGACGGTGGTTCATAGGAGTGAACTTGCAAGAAGAAAAAAAAAATTCGTCGTTTACTTTTTGTCTGGCAATCGAAACAATGAAAATGTTTGTTATGGAAATGATAAAAATAATTTTTTCCAATGTTCGGAGTCGAGTATCTCTGCGGAAAATTATGTGAAAATTTTTAACATTTTTCAGTGATCTTACTGTACAAAGAAATAGGGCCATTGAGTTTGTGGTATTATAAAATGTCAGACAAATTAGCCGGATCGAAAATTTATAAATAAATAAAAAGGCGTGAAAAAAATTTATAAAAATTTCAATAATTTATTTTTGTCTGGCATTTCGCATTTGAATTAGAAATGCGCGTATAAACACAACATACAAATGCCAGACAAGTTGAGCTGTTCAAAAATGTATAAATGAATTAAAAATTTACAAAAAAATTATCGAAAACTTGGTTTTCTTTTTTTCTAATTTAAACGATTTTTTTTGTCTGGTATTTTGCATTTCTATTGAAAATACATATTTATACTTCAGGTTAAAACGCCAGACAAGTTGGGTTGATCGAAAATTAAAAAAAAAATAAATTAAATTAAATAGTTGTAAAAAAATTAATGAAAATTTCAGTATCTTTTTTTGTCTGGCAATTAGTTTTTTTTATAAAAAAATACATTTACAAACTCAAATGAAAAATGCCAGACAAGTTGGGCTCGGAAATATATAAATAATCAAAGTTGTAAAAAAATAAAATTTCTCATTTCCACTTTTCCCTTTATATTATAAGCTGTAATTACTCGGGAAACATACTCAAGATACTATTTCCGACGTAAAAGTTCCTACTGAATCCGATTCTGTCAACGGAAGTGACTTACCTAGCCAAGAAAAGCTGGAAAATAGGAAAAAGCTCCGTAAATTTAAAAAATTCACATCATATTTAAATTAAGAAATAAAATTGCATGAAAATGTTATTCAAAACATGAAGTTCAAATAAATAAAAAGTGCTTATTACAAGATTTTACAAATAATTGAAAATACACTTACAACTCAAATTATTTGTCAATAATGGTTTGCCAAACAGGCGCAACGAACACTACTGGTCCATTGAAAATCCCCACATTGTAAATCCAGTCCAAAACTAAGGCCATTTTGGAGTAAATGTATGGTGCGGCATAATCGGTGGGCATAATTATGATTCATCTTCATTTGAACAATTTATGTACATTCAGCCAGAAGAAATGGAAGAAGAAGAAGAAATCGAAGAAAACATGACTGTTGAAGTCGACTTTGAAGAGTATGAATCAGATTAAAATATCAAAAGAAATCAGAACTACAGTTAATGTCAATAACCAATATCCATATCAATAATCATCATGCAGTTAAAAGAGTATTGTCCCTGAAAATTCCATCATAACAGTTCGTGGAGTAGGCCTATCGGGGAAACCACGTTAAAAAAATCGCGCCAAAGTACACTACCTCGCAAGTGGTGTGGAAATGTGTGCATATCATGTAGAACGTGATTCCTTCAACTATTGGAATCGCGATATCTCAGGAATGGTTATTCTTAGAAAAAAAAGTATAAGGACCATTTTTGTAGATAATTTTAAGATCTATAATTTTTGTCAGGGTTACTTTTTTGATAAAACTTCCCATTTTAGAAGAAAATCCAAAAATTCTCAAATTTTGACCTTTGACCCCGAATAACTTTTTTAGCACACATGGGATCGATGGGGACTTTTGATACTTTATTTCTAACGGTGTACCCAAGGTCTCCACCAAAATTTAGTTCTGTCGGAATTTTCGTTATTTGAAATGTCTATTTTGACCGGACTAGAAGCTCAAGATTTCGACGCTAGTTCGATATTTTCGAGCAGTTCATTTCTGCCAACACACATGCTCTTAAACTTTCTTCTCTAAACATGATAAAGCTGTTTATTAAAATCGAAGAAACGGCGATCAAAACGTACAGACACTTAATACCGACAACGAAATAGGAATAAATCTTCGGAGAAATACCATCGTACAGCGTTTCCAATAACATATACCAGCGGGCGTCGCATAACTCATGCGTTCCCCAATTAGTTCGGGGTATTTTTCAAAATCGCCCGATTCGAATCGGATACGGGGATCACGCAGGCCGCGCATAGAAAACAACTGACAGTCGGGCGTCCACCTGTAGCGCGCGCACTCTAGATTGTGCCCAGCGAGCGGCTGGGCATAAATAACACTTTGACGTATCCATAATTGCGGAGCGCAACTTAAACTCGTATTAATGCGATCGGTAGTTTTGATTTACGGGGGCCCCCCGCGAGCTCCGACCCTGTGGGGCGCCCTCACTGACGTTACGCCACTGTCCGTCCTTCTCGGCCGAGAGGCCGGGTAGCGGGTGGAACGAGGACGGACGGCGGCTTTTTTAATGGTGTTATAAGTGATGTTTTATCTTTGTGTATTATTAAATGCGTTTTCCATATGCACTAATTTATAGAAAGTACAGGGCAGGACTCGGCCCATTGTGTAGTTCCAAAAATTTGTTGTAAACGCATTAAATACAAATGCGAAATATTTTTGAGGTAATACAAAGTGTATGTCATATCTTAATTGCTACTGCTACTTAATGCTATAATGTATACCTACTGGCAGAGAGTGACCTACTTATCTTGTCTATTATTAGACATTGAGAATGTAATTCAATGTAATGTTGGATGGGTACGTAACTCGCAGAGTAGTTGTTTCCTACAAAAGTATTAGTTAATAAGAATGGATATTTAGAAGATTAGTTGGTAATAGTGTAAATCTTCAATATCTACATAACAAAATATGAGGATCCATCCGCAACATCCAAAACTTTTTAATGAATATTTTTGTGGAATATAATAATAATAATAGTAATAATGCATTTATTGCCCAACAGAAAACATTCCATTTACAGGACAAAATAAGTAGATAATTATAATATAAGCATATTACTGTACAATAAATAAAGAAAACAAAATAAAAAAAATAAATAAACAGCAAGGAGGAAAAGAGCAAAACCTTTATATAGTATTGAAAATTATTGAAGTAATCGGAGGCAATTCTTAACAAATAATTAAAATTACAATGAAAACAGGAGATTTTACAAGCACCTTTGTTCTAGCATTTCGACAATAAAACAGTGAATCCTCACGAGAGCGGGGTCTCGGAACACGTATATTAAAAAGATAGATTAAAGCCTGAGAATCAACCATGCCATGAAACAATTTAAATAAAAAAGATAAAACTTGCAACCACCCTTCTAGTATTCAGCGACTGCATACTGAATCTTTGTAACAGTAATTGGTGATTGTGGTGGTTGTATCACCATATGTTGTGGGTTTGTATCCTGTCAGTATAAAAATTGTCAAGACGAAAAGACAGGAATTTGAGAAAACGCCGCTGTATTCTTTCAAAGTGGTTACTGTATATCTGATAACATGGGTGCCAAGTAAGGCTACAATATTCGAATTTCGAACGTACCAGTGAATAGTATAGACTCTTCAATGCACCTATAACGATAAAAGATTTAGTACTTCTTATAACAAAGCCTAGCGTACTATAAAGCGGATTTAATACTTGAATTAATATGATCACCAAAAGACAATATACTGTCAAACATTACACCAAGATCCTTAATGTTTTGAAAACGAGTTAAAGGTAACATACCTATATTATAATCAAATATGAGGGGCTGATTTTTAAGAGTAAACGTACACACTTTGCATTTTTTGTGTGTTAACAAGTAAATAATTATAGGTGATATATTCAAGATCAATTTCAAGTCGTCGGCAAACAGAAGATGATTTGACTTTAATGTTAGAGATAAGTCATTTACAAATAATATAAAAAGGAGTGGCTCCAAGTTAGAGCCTTGAGGTACTCCCGATGCCGTATTAAAAATATTCGATTTGAAACCATTATAAGAGACATACCTACATCTTTTGATGATATAGGTAAGAATTGAAAAGGCGGAGTAAGCTATCACTGAAACCATACCGTTCCAGCTTACGTAGCAATATACTATGATTAACCTTGTCAAAGACCTTTGAGAAGTCTGTGTAAATGACATCAACTTGCCCTTTGTCATCAACATAGAATATATTGCAATATGACTATGATCCAATGTAGATGTTTTTTTTTTCGTAAAAGTAATCGACTTAAAATTGTATAAATTGGTAAGCCCGAAGGACATCTTGTTCTTCGTGTAAAAACTTGTATTTCTAGTTATCTAACTGTTGAATGTTATATTTTCAATTATTTATTATACCATGAGATAATTTCTCTTCTACATATTATTCGTCATCAAATTCTGCAGCTTTGCTCTAATCAGAAACGACCTTGTATCCCTCAAGATAACCCAGATCTCCACTGTGCGCCTTCAAAAACAGAAACCCTGAATATGTAAACACCCTGGTTTCTGAAATAAGTACGTTCCTTGAAACGGGTGCCAAAGGGCACAACAACAAATTTAAAGCCGCCACTGGTGCGGCAGCCAGCTGTACCTTTGATATCGAAACTGCCGCGCGCCGCAGTGCGAAAGCGCTGATAGCGGTTTTGACGGTTTAAATTTTGTGTTCGAAATTGCTGAAATTTATTCAAATCTCGTTTAAATGTAACAAAAAAATTAAACAAATAAACGAATTACTTTCCAATATGCGCGATATGCTCTACAAAAATTGTTCAGTTGTTTCCATGGAACCGAGATCTCTGTACAACCTGAGGATTTACATCACACAAATAGTGAATGTTTACTATGCCATCTCTGGTAAAACAACATTCATCCTAAAAACGCACCTTGCTTGTAAAATCCGGATTTTGCGCTATTTGATGTCGAAACCACTGGCAATATTCCACACGGGGCTGAAAATCATTGTTATTTAATGCCTGAACTCTTTGTACATGATAGGAGTGTAATAATTGTTCCTGTAGTACACGCCACACTGTTAGTTTTATACGTCGACTAAGTAATACTGTAACACACAACGCACGTGCACAAGATGCACAGAGTCTGCTTACATTTATAGTTAATTCATAATAAATTTTCTCGAAAATAGAAGTATTTAGACCACCAGTTGCTTAATAAAAGTTGCTCGTTTTCATGCCCTCATTTCAAGTAACGTACTTATTTCAGAAACACCCTGTATATTTAAAATTTTATCTGTACGGAAAACCATAATCGTATATCATAAATAATAATTAATTAAACAATCTTCTCACTTCACAATCCAGAAGCTAGACGTTTATATGTGAGAAGGGGACGTGTATTATTACTGTCATTTTCGATGAATTTAAAGTTTCGTCAATAAATTTTATAAATTTCAAAGTCCCATCCAAGTCCGACCCTGTATCGAATTACACTGGTATATCTGTAACAATTATATACGGTTTTTAAGCGAGAATTTCCTCTTCTATTCCGATCAGGTACAACGCAGGACGCAATTCGAAAAAAATTCGAGTTCCCAGTTCGAACGAGAAGTTGAGGAATTAATACTTTTCACTCCACGCATAATTGGGGATGCTGGGAATGTAATTTTGTGCCAGAGAAACAAAGACGTCTAGTAACATAAATCTCGGACGGTATTGCCGGTTGTTGTTGTTCCGATAGTTGATTTTCTTCGGGACACGCCATCGCATCGGGGCAAGAGGTTGGGAAAAATTACGATGATATATGGGTCTATTCGTAGATCTCTCACTTAGGTGTTACTACAGAGCATTGCATGAACGGTCCATTTCAGGTGACTGAGAAATGTATCAAGATCGAAACGTCGTGAAGTTGTCGAAAATCGTAGTTGTACTGTTTTATTTAATAAAAATGTCAATAGAGATAAAGGCAGTTCATGTTTTCCCATTGAAATTACACTATCGACAATTTGTGATGGAAATTTCATTCATTTGTTAAATGCAACACTGCTAACAAACAGTTACTACTAAAAAGATCTATTATTGTCACGTTTAACAGTTGTCAAGAATTAACATCTAAGTAGGTAGTTCGAAATGAAAGTTTTAAATTTTAATTCACGAAGATAAGGCAATATTTTATCCACAAATTTTAAATTAATTTAAAAAATAATAGTCGATGATAAAATTATAAAAAATTCATGGTCGCAGCAATGTTTTACTATCATAACACTCTGTGTAGTAATATATCTTTAAGGAAATTAATAAAATATGCTCTCAATAAGTTTGTCAATTAATTCATTTCATAAAAAAAACCTACAGGATTCAAATACAAGCTACAATGACACAAATAGTTCCTATGTTAAAAAAGAAAACAGATGTTCTATCTCCAAAACAGATGTACAGGTCTACCTACGTCAACCACAGAATCTGATTATGCGGTTTGACCCACAATTAAAAGAACACACCAAGAAAACACAGGTAGAAACTACTGCATCAATACTTCAAGATCTAACTAGTAAAGCTGAACACGAAACTTATATTTTACTTCTAATACGAGGTTTGTTCAGAAAATTATGTACCGAACTTTGTGTTTTTAAACTTTATTATTAATGTTATACATTATTGGTTCTCGTCTCCTTTGAAGTACTCTTCCTCCCCTATTGACACACTCCCAGCGGTGTTTCTACTTCGCAAAGTAGTCCTGGATAGCTTCATTTGAAATGGCCTTTGTGTTTGTGACTAATTTGCTATGATGTCATCAATAGTATGAAAACGGCGTTCCCGCACTGATTTTAATTTCGGAAATAAGAAAAAATCGCAAGGAGCCAGGTCTGGCGAGTAAGGAGAGTGAGAGAGGACAGAAATCTGATTTTAGGTACGAAACTGACGAATTGACAAAGCTGAATGTGCCCTTTCGCATGGTACAAAAATCATGAGCTGTCTCGCCGCAACTCTGATCTCTTTTTGCGGATTTTTCCACGTAATCATTGTAAGACGCCTTGATAGTACACACTGTTTACTGCTTCACCATGAGGCAAGAATTCAAAATGCACAATTCCATTTATGTCGAAAAAACCGTGACTGACAGTGGGGATTCTTGTTACTTTTATGAAGATTTGTTCATCTCGTATCAACAAACCAGGAAAATGTGGTTAGAACGAAATGCTGCCAACCGCATATTACGTAATTCAAAAAGTTCGGTTATTTTCTGAACAGGCCTCGTATAGACTACTTTTATTTTCAAAAATTTATAGTGACGTTTTCCCCAAACCTTTTTGGAGATATCTTCTAAGGTATATCTAGTATATCACTTTTTTCGGTGCTATTGCCTTTTCTTCGTTAGATCTAGAGGGCTTTGGTAACAATTAGCGACATAATTCCACGATAAACAAAACAATAACCGAGTGCGTTACATGAGACCTACAACTATTAAAAACCACCTCATTACCGTTGCAACCGTCCGTGTACCCAGGCAATGAAAAATGTAACAAATACCATAAAAATATTCCCTTAATTAATTCAGCCGTAAAAACAAAGAAACAACGCCGTACACAAAACAATAAATCATTTTCTCTACGGCACATTCAAGGTGGTTCTACAATTACGCCGAAGGATAAATCACCTGTATGATTAACAAGAACGAAAAATGTGAACTTAGATTTATTATTAATTCCATTTCCCAAATCGAGCTAACGTATGCAGTTTACGTATAGGAATAATCTAGTTGGTGAACGGGTTTCTAGAACCGTGTCCTGGAGTTTAATGGTGACCGGTTTTTTAATGTCCAGGCGATTTAAATATGTACGTATTTTTTTTTAATTTGTACCACAACTTGATACCAAAGAGAGCAAACTTTGATCTTTGAACGTTCTCCTTATAACCCTGAACTTAATCTACTGATTTCCCGAAATGAACTCGTGTTGGGATAAACAGAATTTTTAATTAAGTCCTAATCATTTCGAATAATAACTGACAATATGACATGAAATAAATACTCCAAATAACTTACGTAAATATGAACACCGCTCCAAATATAAAGCAACTTTCTATTCACGACTTAACAAACTTGACAATAAATTTTTTATTCATTCATAGAACATAAATAAAAATAAAATACCTAACAAAAAAGTGAAAACATATTGAGGACTGCTGGAGTTGAGAGGGAATGACACGTCGTATTGACACGTGTTCAAAGTTGCCATCTGAAGATTAACTGACCATGCTCTTTGAAGAAATTACACTTTGTGCATGGGAAAGTGAAAAAAACAGTTCGCGAACTTACATTATGCGGTCGCCGTGTTTTGTTTACATTCACCGTATCGCAATAGTACAACAATTGATTTGTAATTAGTACAATTATGCGACATTGTAATACTACATTGATAAAAATAATATTTGAGTTCGTAGATATAGTATAGATACATAAAGTAGATCGGTGTGTTTCTCTAAAATTATTTAAAAAAGTTGCTTTAACATGCATGAACTTTTACACAGATAAACATTGTGATGTTATGATGTAAAAGCTGTTTTTTTCTTCTTAAATTAACTGAGTTTGATGTGTCAATTTGACAAATTGTAATTTTCACAATAACTTTTTCGTTTTATGCAATTTTCAATGGAAACCATTCTGATTTAAAAGAAAACAACTACATTTTAGACAATGGACTATTTGAAGCACAATTTATTTTTGATTTTCAAATACAAAGAACACGTGCCATAATATGAGTAAGTACTATTTTAAATGTCGATAAATCTGTTCCGATACAGTTTTTGAAAAAGTGATATTACATACCGTTACTAACAGTTTATCACTAACTATACAGGTTGTTACAAAAAACTAAGTCTAAACAGATTCTTTAGAAGTAACTAATGACATTCATTTTCATTCATTTAGACACTTCTTTGTCAAAATACAGGGTGTCAAAATTATAGTTTAAAAAAGAGTTGTATTAACAATTAATGTCCTTTTGAGACATTCAGTTGAAATTAAAAAAAAAAAACCTTTATCATTATGCTGACACATATTCCGTGTAGTTTTGGTAGATCATAGGATGAATTGAGAAAAGAAGGTCAAAGTAAATCGTTGACCACCAAAATTTTTTATTTAGAAATTTCATTATTTTAATTATTTCTTTCAATCTTGTAAAACTGGTTTAAATCGTAACTTTTTTAGATATCTGATATTGATCTTCTTCCTATTATTCGAAATGATTAGTTTTTAGATTAAATAAGCTTAACAGAGATCTCCGGTATCAATTCTGATACTTTTTTACATAACTAGTCGCTACAATTTTCTAAGCAGATGTTGAAGAAGAGGAAGAAACTTGGGTAATTTAATGGATTTTTTTAAAATCTTAAGACATATTACCTAAATTATTAAAATTACTTAAATTAGATCGGCTAAATGGAAGTATGATTTAATTAAAGCACTACCAAATTTAAAGACAATTATATCAAAATAAACAATATTCATTAAAAATGCGAAGTCTAAAACAAAGAAAAACTGTCATATATCCCAATAAGTTACTATATCTCGTAAATCAGGGTCTAAATAAAAATATTGCAAGAAAGAGAAAGAAATGTGTGATCTAAAAAAACAATATTCGTAAATCATAACCGTCCGCAGAAAAAAATAGTAAATAGATGCTACGACCTGCCTTTCCTGCGTTCATGTAATATTTTTTTTACAGAAATTACACAGACGACTTTTTACTATAAGATAAAAAAGTCTGTGCAAAATTAAGATACATCGGAGTTACTATATTTATCAATTTTACTCAATTATGTATCAATTTCTGTCCACTCCCCATTGAGTAAAATTTTCACTCTATTAATATGAGTACAAATTTTATGAGTGAAACTATTGCAACAGAAGTGAGTGAATTTGACTCAAATACGAGTTTCCCTGAGTCACTAGGTATGTAAAACCAATTATTAAGAGTTGACTTTTTCTCTAATATGATTTAAATGTAACTTTAGGTCTCGATTAAAGGAATTGATTGACTGATGAGACAAACAGATTGCCATAACCTATATTGTACGTTATAGATACGTAAGTATAGGTAACAATTTAACTATCCGTATATTTAACAAAATATTAATCGAGAATATATTATTGTTTTAATTATTCTAATCAGACCACTGCATTTAAACATAATTTTGATCAAAATAACCGGATTAGAGGGCACTTGTCCAGCACCACATACCATACACCACACCACGAGATGACTTATACTGTAAAAAAATTTCACTCAATTTTACTCAATCGTGTATCAATTTATGTCCAAACCCGATTGAGTAAAATTTTCACTCTATTAGTGTGAGTGAAATTAAGTGAAAGTATTGCATTAGAAATGAGTGAATTTTACTCAAATCCGGGTTACTGCTACCTATCAAACCAATGACTTTTGTATATAAAACCAATTTAGAGCTGGCTTTTTCTCTAATATGATTTAAATTTAACAATTATTGAGTCATTTTTTGCTCAGGCTTGGTTTTCAATTAACTAAATAAATCATTTATAAATGATTAATTAAGATATACAGTGTTGAAATTAATTAGACGCTATACAGCGTGTTCTGTAAATGATGAACTTTCAAATTAGGAGAGATGTAAAAATAATGTCTCAAATCTACATTTTTTTTGATAATATACAGTGCTATTTTTTAAAAACTTGACATATGCCAACTTTTTTATTTGAAGTAATACTTCAAGAAAGTAAGTAAGTATTTCCAAATGCAAAGTTGTAGGAAATAACTTGACTACGAAAAATTTACAAATAATTCTTTCCGGTGTTGCCAGATTTCTGCAGTAGCTACTAAAAGGATATTTTTTTAAAATGGAAACACTGTATTTTTTAACATCATTTGACAAACCTTCAAACTCTAAATAGAATACAAGCAATTGTAGGTCTTGGAAATTAAACAAAAATTGTGTTGTTTGAAAGGAACCATCATTATCATGCTGCCATTGTGTTATTTGACAGCTGTTTATTTGAATGTGTATAAAAATAACGTTTTAATTCAGTTGCTAAAATGAATCAGTTATTTAATCCACAAGAGAAAGTTGAACGAATTTTTCTTCATGCTGGTGGCTACTCCAATAAATAAATGTGACATAACAGTTTCTATTTAGAATTTGAAGGTTTCTCAAATTATGTTAAAAAAATAAGGTGTTGCTTTTAAAAAAATATTGTTTTAGGAGTAACTGCAGAAATCTGGCAACACCGGAAAAAATTATTTGTAATTTTTTCTTAATCAAGTTATTTCCTACAACTTTGCATTTGGAAGTATTAGTCTATCACTTCAAATAAAAAAGTTGGCCTTTGTCATGTTATATACATACAGGGTAGCCCATCGAAAACGTACCGCAAGGCATTACAGGGTAGTAATGAACTTTTCGGCAAAATACTAAAATAGGTAAAGTTTGCTTCTGAGGGGGAGAACTTTTGGCGCAAAAAGCATAGCAAAATCTTCAACCCCAAAGTGGGGGTGCCATCCCCCAAATTTTTTTAAATGGGAATGGGGGTCAAGTGGGGGGTCATTAGAAAGGGCTTTTAAATTATCTATACATCGATTCCTACTTTTTGAAAATCGATCCATTATTTTAGAAAATATGCAGCTTTGAAAATACGAACAATATTTTTGACGAGAAATGCGAAAATCGATTTAATTTTACTTCAAAACTTACGGTATTAGTCTGGTAAATGCTGAAAATGTTGTCCGCCAACTTGCATACAATGATACAGGTTGTCTTCAAACCGTTGTCGAACATTCTGGAGCACTTGCGGTGTTACTTCGCGACATACATTAATGATTCGTCCTCGCAGATCTTCCAAGGTATCAGGTGGAGTGCTGTAAACTTTGCTTTTAATGTGCCCCCAGAGAAAGAAATCTAAAGGATTTAAGTCGGGTGACCGAGGGGGCCACTCAATTGCACCTCT
>NW_019416271.1:497435-501383 GCF_000390285.2 Anoplophora glabripennis | reverse complement strand
AAGCAAGCAAGTAAGTAAGTAAGTAAGGAAGGAAGTAAGGAAGGAAGGAAGGAAGGAAGGAATGAAGGAAGGAAGGAAGGAAGGAAGGAAGGAAGGAAGGAAGGAAGGAAGCAAGCAAGCAAGCAAGCAAGCAAGCAAGCAAGCAAGCAAGCAAGTAAGTACTTCCAAATGCAAAGTTGTAGGAAATAACTTGACACGAAAAATTTACAAATAATTCTTTCCGGTGTTGCCAAATTTCTGCAGTAGCTACTAAAACGATATTTTTTTAAATGGCAACACCGTACTTTCATCATTTGACAAACATTCAAATTCTAAATAGAAAATGTTATGTCACATTTCTTTATTGGAGTAGCCGTTTTAGAACAGTCAGCAAAAACAACTAAAATAATCTGTAGTCGGCAGGAACTAAAAGAAGCTAACATGCAATAATAGGAAATTGGGTCTTGGAAATTAAACAAAAATTGTGTTGTTTGAAAGGAGCCATCATTATTATGCTGCAATTGTGTTATTTGACAGCTGTTTATTTGAATGTGTATAAAAATAACGTTTTAATTCAGTTGCTATTTAATCCACAAGAGAAAGTTGAACGAATTTTTCTTCATGTTGGTGGCTACCCCAATAAATAAATGTGACAAAACAGTTTCTATTTATAATTTGAAGGTTTGTCAAATTATGTTAAAAAAATAAGGTGTTGCTTTTAAAAATATATTGTTTTAGGAGCAACTGCAGAAATCTAGCAACACCGGAAATAATTATTTGTAATTTTTTCTTATTCAAGTTATTTCCTATAACTTTGCATTTAGAAGTACTAGTCTATCACTTCAAATAAAAAAGTTGGGCTTTGTCATGTTATATACATATATGGTAAAATTAAAAATGCTCAATATTGAGTGAAAATGTACTCAATAATTTTCACTCACACCGATTTTTTTACAGTGCGTATCTCGAAAAAGAACGACTTAAATGAAAAATGGCAATAAGAAAAATCATATTATTTTAATCTAAAGAATGTGTGGTTAAAAACTTGTCATACTTTTTTGTAACACCCTGTATTTTACCTGTAACTGTTAAATATTCACTTCAGTCTTTAACTGTACACTAAAATTGCTACTGGTGCTATTATTTTTTTTGATATTCTTGTAAGAGAAATTTATCTTAGGAGTGACACATTAAAAATAAAATTCGTTATCTCCTAATTAAGAATTTGCGTACGATACGCCAATAACCACAGAAAATAGTAATCTGTTATAACGAAAATAACGTAGGTATTCTAGAAAAATTAATATTAATTAGCCAGTTCCCAAGATTCCTTCGACATGCGCACGACGTCATAAAATATCGCGTTAAGATCAGGACTGACGACATTCGTGCGTTTCTGAGAAACTTACTCACGGCCATCTTCGGGTTCACGGGTCACCTAGTAGCCCGTGGAATTATGATTATTAAAACAAAAGAAATAAGAGCGAATGTTCCGTAAATAAGAGATAATAATAAAGACATGCTGGAATATGAGAGGTTTACGACGTATTCGTGAAGAAAGAATAAAACACGATTCTGTTTGTTCTTGTATTTATTGCGGTTAATTTTACGATTTTATATCTTTATTCGGTACGTCGTGGAACAATTATTGTTTATAATGCGGATATATATTACGTCTCTCGGACGTTTTATACAATGCCTACTAACAGACGTACGCCAGATGATAAGATTTAAGTTTGTTTTATAATTGTCTTTGGTTCTCCTCCGGCCGCATAAACGCATAATTCGGGCCTTATCGGGAAGCAGATTTTTAAAAGCGTCTTGGGCAATCTCTAAGCTTTGTTTTATACGTCACGTTCAGTCTAAACACATCAAAATTGATGCGATACGACCTACATTGGTGAAACTATTTATTTCAATGTTTCAACACCAAAATTTCGGATTTCACTCTCAATTTGCTACTACAAAAACTTGTGGTGTTAAGAAAAACCTATTTTACAATGAAAATCTAAAATATCCTTACAACAATTTTATTAATCATTCAATTTATGGAATATGTTGGTTTTACTTTATTTTATATATCAAATCTAAAGTTTTCATTGGATAAAGTCGTATAATGCTCTTTAACACCAACATCTAGGAACACTAATAAAAATTTGATGTAAAATTAAACACTATTTTGACGCTACAGTATAGGCCAGGAAAACAAGCTGGGAAATGACAATTTCGCGACTTTTTGTTTCGGCAAGCTGAATTTATCACTATAGTTGCTAAATATTATGTACAATAACATATTAGTTTCCACAGTCATAAAAATGGGGGGAAGATTGTTTACAAGGTGGTTAATTGTATAATTTTTACGTAAATTCAGGTTTTTCGCTTATAACTTTTTTCCGTTCATTTCTACGAGAAAACAGTAAAGTACTTTTTTTTCGTCTTCAAAAGACCTNGACGTGAGAATTTTCGATTGAAAATTAGGGTGCTTTTTCGATATTAAGTAAAAATAAGGTGAAAAAATAAATATTTCAAATCAAAAAAATTACAGCGTGTTTGGGACATAAATAGGTAAGTTTTCACCAAATTTCGTGAAAAAAAAAATTTGTTTATAAAAGATAAAAATAAAAAACTAAAAACTTGGTTATTTGAATTTTTCACATAAATTTTGGGGTTATGTAAAAAAAGTAGAAATACAAAGGTTGTAGATCTTTTTATTACCTACAACTTTGCCATTTAACTTTTTTCCATAAGACTTGTAGTTTTTCCGGAAATCAAGATAAACCTTTTTTTACCCTTAAAAACTCACCCCCTTCCCCTTCCCGACCTCAGATCGTCCGTAGATTATTTTTCTTTTCATATGTGTTATATTCTCTTCCTTTTCCAATGGGTTTCATCCTACTATAATTTTTTTTCACTTTTTACCATTTTTGAAGGCTTAATCACTGGTCTATTATTGGAAATTTTTTTAATTTTTTAGTCTTAGTTGCAAAATGAAATATACGACGCACGAACGTGATACAGTTATATATTATTACATATTCGGAAAGATTATAAAAAGTGCTTTAAATTAAAAAAAAAATCGTCAAGATTCGTTGAAAAACAACAAAGTTACAGACTGTCAAAGTGGACGGCCTATTGTTAAACAAATTAGGTTGGTAGCGGCAAAAAGAAATACTGTCCTAACCGGCAACCCGAGTATTTTCCCAGATAAAAATATTTTATTTATGGAAGTATGATAAGTGCATAAGAAATATAGATTTTCAAATGGAATTTGCAGTGTACATACAAGTCCCTGCGACATTGTCGGGATGTCAGGATAGTTTCCCGCGAAAAACACTACCGCATGCATTTTAAGGTTATGGCTAACACTGTATTCCGTATTACTTGTTAATTCTCGTTTAAGTCACAACCACATCATCAGTGGTAAAAATACAAATAATTTTGTATAAACAAAAAAATCTTTATACTTTTATATATCTTTGAACAAAATATAAAAAATGTCCATCTTTTGTTATTGTTTACAAAAATTATTTATAATTTTACTATTGATGACCACTTAGTGGTTTAAATGTACATCTGTCAATCAGAAATACAGGTATTTTTCTTGAAGCATCTATCATTTATTCTACGACTAGCTTTATTCCAACCAAATTACACTTGGAGAAAGAAAAAATTGTTACCTAGACTTTTATAAGTGGAAATGGTAAAAGGGCTTATAATAAACCTAAAAAAAATAAATGCGTGAGCAGGGGCGGCGGAGGGTTGACTTGAGGGGTTGAAAAGTTATGAAAAATTGTATCATTGGGATTTCTGGCGAAAGTTACCGTCAAAAAAGTATCAAATACAAAAGATGTAGATCATGCAAAAATCCACAACTTTTGTATGAGTAGAGGTCACTTTTTAACATAACCTCGAAATTTCCGAGAAAAATGCGAAAAACAGGTTTTTTTCTGATTTTTCGTTTTTTATTTC
>NW_019416271.1:378738-497193 GCF_000390285.2 Anoplophora glabripennis | reverse complement strand
AAGACTCAACGTTAAGAGCAACTTTCAAAAATTAATAAAAAATATATGCTGTACAAAATATAAGTTGATTTTTATATAGAATTATAGCCAATGTGCTGTATTATCCGCCCGTGGTGATAACTCGTTTTTTGATTTTACTGCCCTTCTGCCCGCGTTATTTTTTTATTACCTTCGGTTTCCGATTCAGTAAGATATAAGCTTCAATTTTATATATAATTCAGCTTGTAACTCCACGACGCCCACAGAAGTGAAAATAAATTAAAACGGGCACTCTACGTAGGTATTTGAGAAAACGCAAAGACACCGGACGCCTCACGTGTATGTCAGATGTTGACCATAAATAAGGGATGTTTATTCATTCACGAAAAAATTTGAGTGATGTTTTGGTCAATGCCAATAAAATAACTTTTTTAATTTAACTTCATTACTAATTCGTTGCATTGATGAATCCAAGTTAGACACTCATCCAGGGTTAATCCTAGAAATTTTACAAGATTTGTGTTATTAATTAGTGTATTGTTAACATTAACATCAATACTATTACAAAGCAAACATCTTATTCATTCATAGTCTGGCTAAAAATATTTATTTATTCATTGTAGCTATAGATTAAAAACGTATTAAAAGCTAGGTTAATGACCGAATGTTCACTTTCGATAAAACTTGTAGGTCAGCGGTCAAGAGTGGTCTGTAAAAGGGTTTAAATAATATGAAAATATTCTTCTGAATCACCCTGTATCATATGGAACTTTCTCATTGAATTGCATGAAATCAGCTTGCACAGGCATCGACGTATTTGTGGACTGTTCGTCAGATAATCTAGCGGTCTTTGTGAGCCGCATACCTCATTTGTTTGTCGCAATTTGTAACCACTACCGCCGACGCCCAAAATTAATCCCCGAAAGACAAAAATCAATCTATAAATAGCGTACCGACCTCGCCGTATAGCTTCTTTGGCCGACGGGTCGGACAGTATGGCGTTGGATAAATGATCGAAAGGTAAGAACATGAATTTAAACTTAAGAAACTAGTCGATCCGAACGAGACATATTAGACCAGTCAAGTAGGCATTGTGATTTATGACCGTTGCATTTCGTAGATAGCACAAATACGGTACATTACGCGAACAAATAATTGATTTTATCGTGGCGATTTATTTTACACTAAAGGTGTTTGTATTAATGGCATAATTGTGTTATTGGAGATTGCTGCGATGTTATTTATTTCTGGTGGTACCGTGCTGGCATTATTAACGCGTGTAAGGCGTACGTTATTCCTTTTTTTTTTCGAGTTGTCGGCCTGCGGGGAATGCGTGTTCATTGTTTTGATAAATAGGACGGCTCTGGAATTTTTGGAATAGACGCAATAGACGTCAATTAATAAAAGGCGTACTGCCACAATTTTTAGGTGAATTTCAGAGGGAGTAGCTTCGCGAAAAATGGTCGTAGTTATCAAAAATAAAGCTCATTAAAGTTTGGAGTTTCAAGTTTCAGGATCTGAAAGTCAAAAATGTTTATCGTTGACCACCTTGGAAATCATAAGAAATCCGGACTTCCCTTTCGAAAAGTCATACATTTTCTTTTATTGGCAGTCTTACCTTTGACTCATTTTTCTAATTTGAGCTTTCAAGAGCTTTGTACGATGATTTATCGCTGAGTTATCGTCATTCAAAAATGATCTTGGCTTTGATAAATAATTATTCCGGAACTAATGATCGTACAGAAAATCTAGGTGGGGTTTTGAAAACATCAAAGTATACTATATGAGATGTAGACCGATCGAAATGACTCATTTAGTGGGAAAAAAATGAAAATTGTTACCTGAATTTTTATAAGTGGAAATGGTAAAAGGGCTTATAAAATAAATGCGTGATCAGGGGTGGTGGAGGGTTGATTTGGAAGGGTTGATAAGTTGCGAAAAATTGTATCATTGGGTTTTCTGGCGAAAGTTGACATCAAATATAAAAGTATCCAATACAAAAGTTGTAGACCATGAAAAAATCTACAACTTTTGTAGAGGTCAATTTTTAAGATAACCTCAAAATTTCCGAGAAAACTGCTAAAAACCGTTTTTTTCTGATTTTTTATTTTTTATTTCTCATTTCCGCAAAAATAACTTAATTTTGACGAAACTTGGTGAAAGTATTCCTTTCTATGTCTTAAATAACCACAAATTTGTTTAGATAAAAATGTCAAGAAATTTCCAAGATATTCATTTTTTCCGGTCTTTTTATTCAAAGAAAAATTCTACTTGGAAAAATCATCATACAGAGTTCTGCCGGTGATATTTTTTTTCGTTTCGACATATACTTTTTGGTGAAATACAAAAATCTGTAATCACAGTTCAAAAACATGCAAAAAAACGATGAATTTTTCAGTAATTGTTAATAATTTGTTTAAATTTAAAAAAAGATCAAAAACTCATTACACCATTCAATCGTACCGAAAAAATACAATAAAAATTATCTCATTGTTTTACTCAAAACTTTATTTTTGTACAGTATTGTTTAAACATAAGTCGAATAGTGAATAAATAAAATAAATAATATTTTTTTTCCGTAGGATCGATTGGTGTAACTATTTTTTAAAAATTTTGATGAATTCATAGATATACACTGTGTCCAAGATAAGAATGGGATAGCATTAGGATCTAGGAAACTGTAAGACATTCGGACGAAAAATAAAACATTACTGTATTATTCAAATAACAATAATGTGCAAAATTTCTTCAGGAATATTGGCAAATTTATTTTGGAGGAAGAATCCCGTCAACGAACACTAAAAAATATTATTAGAAACATAAGGTGGCCAGAAAACAGCTCCGATCTTATTGTCAGTCCTTTAGACATATTTTTTTTTACCTGAAAGTTTGCAAGTATTGAAAAAAAATACAGGACGAAATGCTTGATAATTATGAATTTGTTTTTGAAGCAATTAATAGTAAATTGAAACATATTTTCAACTGTATCATCACAATCACTTGCATGCTGATTTTTAAAAATTGTAGGAATATTAATGTTATTTCGTTTTTAGTTATTCTCCTTATGTTGTTGTAAAGGTTAGTTATAAAAAGCGTTGTTTGTTATTTTCATAAGGATGAATTTTAATTTTTTTTAATGATTTTTTTTATTTTAAACATATATATTTTATGCCAGTAAATTTTGATGTCAAATGAAATAAAGGAAAAGTCGTACATTTGTATTTAAAGTTTCTTTCTATCTTTAATTATTAAACCTATAAGTGGATGTCAAAATACAAAAAAAAACCTGTACCTACATTCCGCGACGTACTAATAACCCACCTTGTATATTAAATAAATTTATCGTCATCATCAAATATTAAAAAAATTATATTACAAGCTGTTTAAAATATTATTACGAATTTTGTTTATTTGGAAATATATTTTCTGCAGTATTTCAATACCAAAAAATGAAAATAGTAGGTAGCTAATTAACGAAATTATGATTAAATAACTTAATTGTAACACCACTGCAGAATATCATATGATACATACATAGATATTCGTTGATTCTTTAAAAACATTTTTATCAATACCTACATCATACATTGAAGTAAATACAGTAACGCAAAAAACAGATATTGATAAAAAAGTGTACAAAAGAAATCCGTAAGTACGCCTGGCAACATTACCAAAGTCTTGTTTATATGTTGCTAGGATACGCGTAGGTATGCGGGCCGCTGTATTTGATTCTTCCTAAAATTCTGCTGGTGGTGTACTCTACCGGCAATTCGGAAATTTAAAACTGCTGGTCTATTCCAGGAGCGGTCTGTGACGGTAGCTATTTTGTCTGTAGTATATATAATTAATATTGCTAATAGTAGTAAAAAAACTGACTGATACTGTTATGACTTCATCCAATAGATATTTTGTAAACGTTCAGAGCCGTAAACAGGAAAAATTTTAAATGATAGCTAAAACAAGCTAAAAATAAAACGATTTTGCAAAATTTCGGGTTCTCGGGTTTCGCGTCAACAATTGACTTTGCAGTTAATACTTTGTAATGCTGAAATCTCAAATCATCCAGAGATAATTTATCATTTGTGCATTTGTAATTCGACTAAGATGTTTATAGCAATACTGTACAAAAATAGTTTTGGGTCAAACAATGAGATACATTTTTTTCTATTTTTTTTTTGTTGAACTGAATGGTGTAATCATTTTTTGAATTTTTTTAAATTTAAACAAATTGTCAACAATTAATGAAAAATTCATTGTTGCAAGTCATTTTTAATTTTTTTTTACAACTTTTGCAACGGATACTTTTTTGTTTGACGTCAACTTTCGCCAGAAATCCCAATGATACAATTTTTCACTACTTTTCAACCTCTCAAATCAACCCTCCGCCACCCCTGTTCACGCATTTATTTTTTTTTTAGGTTTATTATAAGCCCTTTTACCATTTCCACTTATAAAAGTCCAGGTAATATTTTTTTTTCTCCAAGTGTAATTTGGTTGGACTAACGTTCTTATCGTTTTTTTTATCAAAATGTTTTCGATGCAAGAAGAAAAAGGTAAAAAATTTTCAGTGTCAAAAAGTCCGCAACTAAAAATACTAATCGCCGTGTCCGAGCGTTTTTCCACAAATTACCTGAATTTTAAACGAATTTGTTCCTTTCATCATGAACGGAAACAACAACAGCAAAATGAAGTTTGAAATCTGGAACTTTATTTTAATTTTCGTTTTTGGAACACCCTGATCGAGACAAACAAGTAAAAGCTCTGACCACGGATCAAATTTCCGAAGACGAAGAAAAAAACGATGGAAAAATTTCGATAGTTAAGTAAGTGCACTCGTCAATGTCAATGTGAATATTAAGAAACCGTCCACTATTTAATTTCTACCTCGTTAAAACTTCTAATTAATAAAATCCCCAGCTCGTAAGAAAATATATATTTTCCATAATCGCAAATTTGTGATTCCTCGCATGACTAAACTTGCCAAGTATAAACTGGCAACAAAACTTACCAACAAATTTCCCCACGGCCGGAAAACTTCACTTCAAACATCTCGCTCTCCTTCCTCGTCCGACGACCCAAAACCGAGGCGGGCGCGAGAAAGACGAAACGTCGAGGAGGGGGAGGGACTTCTTCGGGATAAGCACAAAACATGCAGATTCCGAGACGTGTATCAAAAACAAACATCTTATAGTAATTGCAATCAATCAAGGCCTTATTAACTGGGGTAGCTGATAAATCCATATTTTCAACCCTTGTCTCGGGGTTTTACTTGAACCTGACGTGATCGCGTAATGGAGGAGCGCTCCGGAGGCGCACTTTTAATGGTTTTATGGTGCGGTTTGATTAAAATTAATAGCCGCGGTACAGGAATGGACGGTAGTTAATAATGGTGTGCCTTTCGAACCAAAAAATCGTGTTAAACATGTACAGCCGTAATTATAATAATCGCGATAAGGGCGTACTTATTAAGGGACTAGGATCATTAGCAACTGTGCTACGTTCTAAGGAGCTAAGGTTTGTACTTTAGTCCTGAAGAAAATAAAATTTGTTTTTGATAAGGATACAAGAATTGACAGAACTCCCTGAAACCACGTGAATATAATGTACAATATCATTTACAAAAATCAGTCTACGTCACTACATTATTTACAAATAAAAATACCGAGGAATTAAAAGGCACTTTAGTCTTAAGATCCTGCCACAACCTAGATATGAGTTTCGGTGTCCCCCAAGGAAGTATCCTCGCGCCCCTACTATTTGCCTTGTTCATGAACGACCTAGCTGGATTACAGATCCTACAGATTCTATTAGTCAGATATACAGATGACACAAGTATCTCTTCTAATATTCTAGACGAACTAGAAGGAAAAGCAAATAACATTTTTTGGTGAGGTGGTGTGAGGTATTTTGGGGGTCGCTGATTCCGATGCCGAGGTCGATTAAGCTCTATCAAGTCCGGTTCAAGGTTGGGTCAAGGTTTAAGAAAAGGTTTTTGGGTCGCTGAGTTCAAGGCCATTTGAACGTTAAAGTGAGAATAGGAGGTGAAAAAAATTGGAAAAAATGTTTGCTCACCTGCCTATTTTTGTCTATTTATTTGTCTGCCTTTTTACCTGCATACCTGTTTGTTTGCTTGTTAGTCTGTATTTATCGTCTGCTTGTATTTTGTCTCTGGTCCATCCTGTCACGGTCGGTAATTTTGTCTATCTTCCTGTCCGACTAAATGACTAAATGTTTCTGTCTGTTTTTCTGCCACCCTTCATCCAAATGTCATATGAATCTAAAATTTAATTTTCTTCATTCTCATCTTGATTGGTTCCCAGAAAATCTGGGAGATTGTAGTGTGAAGAACAAGAAGAAATAATACACCAGGACCTGAATGAGTTTGAACAAAGATTTCAAGGTGTTTGGTAGAAGAATATGTTTAGCAGACTATTGCTAGAATCCAAAGAGAGACACAAATAACAGAAAAGCGATTCGAAGATCATTCCAGGAACAACGTAAGCGTTCTCGCCCGAATTTCAATTAATACACTTATACTGAGAGAAACGAATTGATATATTGAAGGGTTTCAAAAGTTTTTTTTTTAATCTAGTAATCACGTAAAACCGAGGATGACAGGCAGAAAGGCAAGAAGGCAAACTGACAAGGATTCAGAGAAACAGTCAGTGGATATTTAGATAGGATGGCAGAAAAATATACAGATAGAAACATTTAGTCATTTAGTCAGACAGGAAGATAGACAAAATTACCGACAGAAAGGAAGTAGAAAGGCAGGATGTTAGATGGATAGAGAGAAAATACAGGCGGACGATAAATACAGACTAACAAGCAAATAAACAGGTATGCAGGTAAAAAGACAGACAGATAAACAGACAAAAATAGGCAGGTGAGCATTTGTAAACATTTTTTCCAATTTTTTTCACCTCCCATTCTTACTTTAGCCTTCAAATGACCTTGAACATGAAGTGATAGAGGTCAACCGACATCTGATTCAGACTCAGCGACCCAAAAAATCTATGTATGAATTTTTTCAGATATTTTTCAACCACCTTTTCTTGGTTTGATGTTCAAATGACCTTAAACTTTACGTGTTAGAGCTTAACCGACCTCGGCATCGGAATTAGTGAGCCCAAAATCCCTGGGTACCTAGGTTCAGTCCGGGTTTTTTTCCAAACTAAATGTTGATCTGTTTAATTAAATTACTTTTGCGAATCAATACGAAATTAAGTCAACGTAACCAATCAAATTTTGAATTCCTTTGATTATAGCTAAATTTGCGAATAATAAACATAAATCCATCAACATTTACAATAGCATCCTAGAGTATTGTTACAAATCTGAAAGAAGTGTCGCAGTTGCATTTTAATAACCTAGGCACATAAAATAAAAAAGTGATCTCTTGTTTTGATCAGACCTTATTATTTATAAGTTTTCGGAACCACTAAAAACAAATCTGAAGTTAGTTTGGCGCCAGCACCCATCATTTACGAGAAAATGTCCCCTAAATACTCAAACAATTTGGGAGGCATTTTTGGAAATATGATTAAGGATTGTAACGTCTTGGGAGAACCTGTCCGAATATTGAATTTCATAATTCCATCTCCATAATTTAGAACTCGCTGAACACGAATCTGAAGCCAGTTTGGTACCACACCCACTATTTTTGAAAAAATGCAAATTCAATTCATATGAAAGGATGTTTCACCAAAACCATTCGATATATTTTTTAATCATCACCTTCTCTTGTAGCAAACTCTTTTGTCTTAAAAAGACCGTCTTTTTATATGATTACTTCTATGCTTACATTCTTTTTTCGACATCCAACCATAGTCATCGATCATATGCACGTTATGTTTTTTTCGTTTCTTTTAAATCTTGATAAAATCGTTCACTTTGTTGATTGTCACCTCAACTATCGGGGAAGTAATCTATATAACCAGGTTTCTGAAATTGTCTCTCACATTTGTTAAAATTGCATCGTTCAACTACTTTGTTCAAAGACTTGTTGCATTAGTCCAAGTTTTCTGTCTAGTGAAGGATACCGAGCATTGGTAGAATCTTGCAAAGGTGCTTGAATAACGGTAGAACATCCTGGATTCAGACCTTAGTTAGGCCAATTTTTTGCTCATAATGATTCTTCCTATCTCTACTATCCCAGGTTTAGCGAAAATTATTGAATACAGTGTCTCAAGAAGAACATAACGCAGTCATCATTAACACCCTGTATATTAGGCTATTTTTTAATTGTATGGTAAATTCTGAACACTTTTTGTATAACATACCATATCTCTAAAATCAGCGGTTTTCCTAATAATGACGTTTGAAATGTGATAAATGGAAAAAATTAATGTTTAATCAAAATACATTTAAATAAGAATGGTTTTATAATAAATGTTCAGTGTTTTGTCCGTTTACCTCAACACATTTTTGTAGTCGAAGAATTGTTTCCCGTTGAACGTTTTCAATTACCTCTGCCGGAATAAGTCTTTATTTCTTGACGTATTCTCTGTTTCAGGTCATCAAGATTATTTGGTCTATTCACATAAACTTAGATTTCAAATAACCCCATAAGAAGAAATCCAAAGGGGTTAAATCCGGTGACCTTGGCGGCCACTCAATAGGATCTCTGCGTCCAATCCAATTATTAGGGAAAGTTAGGAATATCTGGATCTTGTGGATTAGGAAGCACGACATCTAAAGCGGGGATGAGGTCAAACTGAAGAAAGTCTAAGTAGCGTTCTCCATTTAAATTTTCTTCAAAGAAATAAACTAACTATTACTTTTTATCATTACAATTAAAAGATTAACTTTGATTTTCAGTTTTATTAAAGAAACTAATAGTAGTAGTAACTAGGTGCCAAAGCCTACTTGAAATAAAAAACAACAATTTGGGATACTAGCTGCTTGACTTTGGCGCACTGTGCCTGATTTTTCTCGAAAACGGGCAAATTTTAGCACCTCTTACAAGAGCACCTTTTTTGTTTAGAATAAAATTTGCCATAACAGCAAATGACAAAAGGAGCAAAAAGATTAACCTCAAAAAAGTTAAGGCCTAAAATGTTTCCGCGGAGTACCGCATTGAACGCCCTGTATGATATAGCCAAAAATTAATAACTCCAGAGCATTTAGCATCCCTAGAAACCCCCACATAACAAAATTTCAGATCATTCGGTAGAATTTTGTAGAAGATAGGACCGAATTATTTTCAACCCCCTATATCTTGAAAACGGAAAAAGATACGCCCATTGTTCATAGGAACAAGTATTTTTTGAAATTATATCAGGCCCTGAATTTATGTTAGTGTTTTTCAGAACACTCTGTATATCTCTATAGTTTCAAAAAAAATATAATACAAACTAAAAGTAACATTTCCCCAAACTGATATTAAAAAATTGTAGAATCCAATCTAGAGATTTAAGGAGGATCTGGTGCTTCTTCGGTGAGGTGAAGCGGGACACCGTGTTAAATAATCATTACTGACAATACAAAGAAAAATATTTTTTATGACTAGAAAGTAGATTGTAAATACTTGCTTGTAGATATTGAATAAAATCGAGTTTAAAATACTTACAATTATATATTTCCATTACCCAATTATTATGTTTACCCAATATACATAAATAAATGCCAAAAGTTGTAACATAAACTTGGCAACAGTGCACGAGTATGCTGAGTTTATTATTTGTAAGTTGGCAGTCCTTGTCATGTATATAGGTATACATTATTATTACATTTGTGGCAGAAAAATAGTATGAGTGCATCAGATTTAGAACAGAAATTGGCAAAAGCAGGAAAAAAGCTGTTGAAGAGAATATTGTAGAGCCAGAACCTCAGCACACTGTTCAGGGGCATCGACTAATTGACATAGACTACATGGGGCTATTATTATTTTGCGATTTTTGCAAAATCTGGGGAGTATGTAGATTAAAAGACTTCAGATTTGGATTAAGCACATTAAAACATATAAGAAGCCCACTTGATCAAGTTGATAACAATTTTTTTCGAATTTTTTGCGCCAACTAACGTCTTTTCGGCGATTTTTCATTAGTTTTTGCCAATCACTGGATTCCTGATGATCAAATTGTTAATTAGCATTACTATCTACCTAGAGATTCTTGCTAAACTCCGAGAAAAAAAAAATTTGAAAATAGACCGTAACTGAGGAAAAAAGTCATGGGTTCCTCATCAGGACAACGCACCGGTTCGCACTGGATTGTCTGTCAAGACGTTTCTAGTCAAGTATAACATCCCACTGTTAAACCATCCGCCGTATTCGCCTGATCCGGCACCATGTGACTTTTATCTGTATCCCAAGGTTAAATCTGCATTAAACGGGATAAAATTTCAGACCGTTGAAGCTGGGAAAAAGACTTCCAACATCGTTTTGTCTAATGAAAAATTTTGTAACAACCTCGCTGTTACACCCTGTATCCACCTTCGCTCCCGCCAGACGTTTGCAGACTAAGTACGCCTGCAACAAAACATTTTTTTTCGTCGCACACGCACACAATTAAAAGCAATATCGAAGCCTCTAAAAATAATTAGTGAGAAGTTAATGACGGTGGAATTGAAAACTGAAACGTGTATAACAATATTGTATGGTGCCGTTTTGTAAATTGAACAATGCCGTGTACGTTTTAGAATAAACAGAGAATTTAATTTTAATTAAACACAGCTTTTGCTGAAATTACATGAAATTAATGTCTTCATGGTCTCGCCTCGGGTTTCGATCACGATCGGCGTCATTGAAAATCAGGGCCGTACCGGATGCTTTTGTACGGCGGAGGATATGAGGCGTAGGCAAAGTTTTATTGGTACAAAAATCAAGAATAATTTAGGAGACGTAAATTTGGAAAGAAATCGCAATAAAAAATCAATGATTTGATCTTTTAAAACAAATTTAAATAGAAGGGGTGTTTCCATAAAGAAAAAAAAAATCAATTCTGATGGGTGTCTCAGAAACAAAAAAAAATTCAAAGGGCGTCAAATATATAATGCATATAAAAACTTGTTCAGTAAAAAAATTTAAAAAAAACTCTATAACTCTGATATACCAAATAAATGTAGATTAAATAGCAATTTAAGGACTTTTAATAATTTAAATTAGTTAAACGTTGATTCACGGGTCAACAAGGGTCAAGAAGCAGACACACTAATATGCATACCCGAAGGATTTTGGTGCGCTGGATCCGAATCTGGCCGCAGAATTGCTCTATCGCGTCAGGTTTCTGAGATATTCTAACCTAAAAGTGCAAAATACACTGTTTTTCGTCATATTTGAGGTTATGTAGTAATGCCAACTATTCTTTTTAAAAAAATATACATATAATTTAAAAGTACAAGACTCCCTCTTGAGTGTCGTTGAGTTTGCTCAAATATCTTTTTTTTTCGTTGAGATATCACATGTTGAAATTTCTAAGTTTATCAGTTTCTTAATATGCGAAAATATACTAAGCAGCCCTTAGACGTCAAACAGTTGATTGCAGTTCAGAAACTTCATACTCAGAAACCTTCAATACATAGGAACTCAAACTCACAAACTCCAAATCCACAGACGCACAAATCCCAAATCCACAATCCCTAAACCCACAAACCCCAATCCCACAATGCCCGAACCTACAAACTCCAAGCTTATAAACCCCAAGCCCACCAACTCCAAACCCACAAACCGTATGGGTATGAGGTTTCTGAATTGCACTCGACTGCTTGATGTCTAAGGGATCCTTAGAAGATTTTCGCATATTAAGAAACTAAGAGACTTAAAAATTTCAACATGTGATATCTCAACGAAAAAAAAAGATATTTGAGCAAACTCAACGGCATTCGAAGGAGGGAGCCTTGTACTTTTAGATTCAATGTATTAGTTTTTTGAAAAAGAATAGATGGCATTACTACATAACCTCAAATATGACGAGAAACAATGTTTTTTGCACTTTTAGGTTAGGATATCTCAAAAACCTGAAGCAATTCTGCTGCCGGATTCGGATTAAGCGCACCTAAATCCTTCGGAAATATATAAGTTTCTGCTTCCAAAAATAGTTAAATTTTATTGGTCTGTGTTATCTCTTCAAATATGATTTTGCAACATTTCTCCCTCGTCTAATAGAAATATCGTTTCCAGAACTTTGCTAGCTCGTACGCTATCTTTTGTAAATATTCCATACCGTTTTGTATAAATGCTGCTGAATTTCGTTGATAAGCGCTCAATTTCCTCCATCAAGACGTGGGTGATCGTGGGCTTCCTGGCATAAACCTCGGACTTCAAAAAAAAACCTAAAAAGAAGGTCACCGTCGTTAAATCGCATGTTCTTGGCGGACACTGTTGATCACTAAAACGGGAAATTACACGACTAGAAAATTACTCACGCAGTATTTGAATTCTTTCTCGAGCTGTATGGCATGTGGCACCGTCTTGTTGCAACCACATGTTGTCTGCATCTATATCTTGCAATTTAGGCATAAAAAACTGGATTATCATGTCGCGATAGCGAACGCCATTAACTGTTATAGTCTGACAAGCCGCATTTTCGAAAAGGAAGCCTGATGATGCTTCCAGAGCAAAATTAAAAAATAAACTTTGGCGTAAATAAATCTACAGATAACATTGATAATTACAACGGTTTTAGAGAAATAAGAACTGAAGTTAAATCTTACCTTTAAAAATTATCAAAATTCAATAATCAATGTCCTCAAATCCTAAAAGATTTTTGTCCCATATTAATTCAAGATTAATTCTACCTCTATTTCATCCTGTATAAATTATAATAGTAATAATAGGAAATAATCCTTCTGATATTGTTACTGCTTCTGCCAATTATTTTTCTGAATTATTTTTACCTAATCACAGTCTCTAACATACTCTTTGTATTTTTGGGGTTACCGAAAATGACATAATACTGGCAATTAAGAGAATGAAGGGTAATTTTACAATGGGATCTGATTTAATTCCTGCATGTTTAATAAAAGACTGTAAAACAATTTTCGCAAAACCTTTAAAACCATATTGAATTCTATAATTACATATAAAAATCCACAAGTATGGAAAGAGTCGCGAATATGCCCCGTTTATAAAAAAGGTACTAGGAACGACAGAACTACCAATCCATAGTATAAGTAAGTTTTCAAAAATCCTAGAAATAATTTTACAGAATCGACTTTATTTTCATATTGAAAAATCAATATCTCTGTACCAACATGGATTTATGAGTGGTCGTGCAACTACCTCGAATCTAGTTGAGGAAACCCAATTTATTGCTGAATCTTTGGAAGTCAGGTTGATGTTGTGTATACCGATTTTTCCAATGCTTACATCGGCTTAATCATAATTTATTAACATTGAAATTGGAGTCATATGGTATCTCCCGTACTGTGTTATCTCTGTTTAAATCTTATTTTAGCAATAGGTACCAATTTGTGCAATATCGTGGCTTTCGATTATGTAAATTCCATCAATCTTCAGGAGTTCCGCAAGGGCCAACCCTGGGACCACTGTTATTTATTATTTTTATTAATGACAACTGAATGCCTCGATGTCAACTATTTACTCTGTGCGGACGACCTGAAGTTGTTCTTGGAATTTGAATCTTCTACTGATTGTAGTAAATTACAAGAAAATCTTGACAGATTACACAGTTGGTGTTAATGTAATAATTTACCTCTGAATGTAATCAAATGTAAAATTATGTCTTACATTTGACGCAAAACTAATCTACATTGATTTATCTTTTTTAAATAGAGTTTCGCAATTTACTGACATTGGTGTTACATTTGATAGGTAGGTACTAAATTATCATTTGATAAGCACATTAGTTTAGTAATCAAATCTGCTTATAAGAATTTTGGCTTTATTTTGCGTAACTCTAAGGACTTTCAGAACGTAAAGGTTCTAAATATATTGTATGCAGCATTGGTGCGTTGCAAACTTGAATATGCATCGATTGTTTGGAGTACCATTCATAATGTTTATAATATTCAATTAGAGAAAATATACCGGAGATTTTTAAAGATTTCATTTTATTAGTTATGGATTTTATCCTCCTCGTGGTACACCTCAAGAAGTATTGCTTTCTTGTTTTATTTTTAATAGTCTCTCTCGTAGGAGATTTATGTTTTTCATTATATTCCTTTTTAAAATTATAAATAACACTTTAAATGCAGACTCATTAGGTTCAAGGATTTTATATCATGTTCCTAGACTTAATTCTAGATTTCACTCTGCTTTACAATTACCCACACCTCGTACTAATTTACTAATCTCCCTTATATCAAATGATTTAAAATTATCAAAAGTATGACGATCGACTCGATATATTTTTTCATTCTATGAATAAGATAAAAAACTATTTGTCTAGCAAATGTAATAATTATCATGTATATGTTAGTTTATTTGTTTTATTTGTCTGTTATAGTTTACACTTCTTCTTTCTTTTGTCTGGATATATTTGTGTAGTACTTTTGTCTGGATTATATATTTTATATTTTGATTGCTCTATTTTGTATAGTACTTGTATTTTTATATTTAATGTTAATTTGTATTTTTTCTTTTTAAATTTAGTTAAGATTTACTGTTTTACCTTATCCAGTAATTGGGACTTTGTCCCGTTGGATATTGTAATTATTAAATAAATAAATAAAATCCGCACCAAAATCACTAATGGGTCCAGTCCAAATCTTGGATGAATTTTGGGACACCCGATATAAAATTTACGCAATCGAATATCGCTCACTATACCACATCAAGAGTCGGCCGTATTCCAGCAATTTACTTATAATTTTGTGAAACTAGGTAATGTAATCAGGTCATCAGTCCGCAGAGTAGTGAGTTCCCGCAACATCAAGAGTTACAAAAGACGGCACAGGTCTTGCTTTGATAGTACCTGTAAAATATGTTAGCAGGTCGCTCTCTGCTAGTTTGGTAATACTGACGACTTATATTGAGTAGCACTGTTCATTTTATGCAACAATTAATCGAAAGTGGCGCCTGACCCATATTTTGGAAGCGCTCAGTAAGCCGGCGGGGCGCCCACCAGAAAAAAACATCGGTCGGCGTCCGGCCCTGACAACGGAGGCGCGAATGGTAGCAAGGCACTCTCGATTGTGCGGCATCGCTCTGTAATCTCGGGCCCTCTAATGGCATTATTACAGTACCTGGCCACGTAGGTGGCCGACGCCGTCCATAAAACTGTTGTGCGAGCCGCACGGATCGGGATAAATCGATGCGTTTTCGAATTAATGACAAATATCGCCCGGAGATTCCCCGATGACAGTGGAATTAATCCAATGGATGACAAATCGTGCCTCCGGCCGGTATTTATCTGTACAAACACGGCCAGCGGACCGGCCGACTGTTATTAATTGACATTCGAAAGGTGGGCGTACACGCAGAGAACGGCGTGTTTGTGTTGCAAAAATTGTTCGGGTACGTCTGATCTGTCAGTTTGACAGAAGGTACACCATTAAAACATCGTGGAACTAAAAGTAACTAATGATTATAGAGGGTGTTAGAAGTTTGACTGCCTTAATTTTAACAGACGATAGAATACATTAAAATCCTAAACACAACCATTTCCGAGAAAGAAATGATTAAAATTTTCAACTTGTACAAAAGTTCGATTAATTAAAGAATATTAACATAACTGCATGCATAGAATACCATAAAATACAAANGAGGTTATGTAGTAATGCCAACTATTCTTTTTAAAAAAATATACATATAATTTAAAAGTACAAGACTCCCTCTTGAGTGTCGTTGAGTTTGCTCAAATATCTTTTTTTTTTCGTTGAGATATCACATGTTGAAATTTCTAAGTTTATCAGTTTCTTAATATGTGAAAATCTACTAAGGATCCCTTAGACGTCAAACAGTTGATTGCAGTTCAGAAACTTCATACTTCAATGCATACGAACTCAAACTCACAAACTCCAAATCCACAAGCGCACAAATCCCAAATCCACAACTCACGAACCCCAATCCCACAATACCCGAACCTACAAACTCCAAGCTTATAAACCCCAAGCCCACCAACTCCAAACCCACAAACCGTATGGGTATGAGGTTTCTAAATTGCAATCGATTGCTTGATGTCTAAGGGATCCTTAGAAGATTTTCGCATATTAAGAAAATAAGAGACTTAAAAATTTCAACATGTGATATCTCAACGAAAAAAAAAAGATATTTGAGCAAACTTAACGGCATTCGAAGGAGGGAGCCTTGTACTTTTAGATTCAATGTATTAGTTTTTTGAAAAACAATAGATGGCATTTCTACATAACCTCAAATATGACGAGAAACACTGTTTTTTGCACTTTTAGGTTAGGATATCTCAAAAACTTGAAGCAATTCTGCTGCCGGATTCGGATTCAGCGCACCTAAATCCTTCGGAAATATATATTCAAATTTCTGCCTCCAAAAATAGTTAAATTTTGTTGGTCTGTGTTATCTCTTCAAATATGATTTTGTAACATTTCTCCCTCGTCTAATAGAAATATCGTTTCCAGAACTTTGCTAGCTCGTACGCTATCTTTTGTAAATATTCCATACCGTTTTGTATAAATGCTGCTGAATTTCGTTGATAAGCGCTCAATTTCCTCCATCAAGACGTGGGTGATCGTGGGCTTCCTGGCATAAACCTCGGACTTCAAAAAAAAACCTAAAAAGAAGGTCACCGTCGTTAAATCGCATGTTCTTGGCGGACACTGTTGATCACTAAAACGGGAAATTACACGACTAGAAAATTACTCACGCAGTATTTGAATTCTTTCTCGAGCTGTATGGCATGTGGCACCGTCTTGTTGCAACCACATGTTGTCTGCATCTATATCTTGCAATTTAGGCATAAAAAACTGGATTATCATGTCGCGATAGCGAACGCCATTAACTGTTATAGTCTGACAAGCCGCATTTTCGAAAAGGAAGCCTGATGATGCTTCCAGAGCAAAATTAAAAAATAAACTTTGGCGTAAATAAATCTACAGATAACATTGATAATTACAACGGTTTTAGAGAAATAAGAACTGAAGTTAAATCTTACCTTTAAAAATTATCAAAATTCAATAATCAATGTCCTCAAATCCTAAAAGATTTTTGTCCCATATTAATTCAAGATTAATTCTACCTCTATTTCATCCTGTATAAATTATAATAGTAATAATAGGAAATAATCCTTCTGATATTGTTACTGCTTCTGCCAATTATTTTTCTGAATTATTTTTACCTAATCACAGTCTCTAACATACTCTTTGTATTTTTGGGGTTACCGAAAATGACATAATACTGGCAATTAAGAGAATGAAGGGTAATTTTACAATGGGATCTGATTTAATTCCTGCATGTTTAATAAAAGACTGTAAAACAATTTTCGCAAAACCTTTAAAACCATATTGAATTCTATAATTACATATAAAAATCCACAAGTATGGAAAGAGTCGCGAATATGCCCCGTTTATAAAAAAGGTACTAGGAACGACAGAACTACCAATCCATAGTATAAGTAAGTTTTCAAAAATCCTAGAAATAATTTTACAGAATCGACTTTATTTTCATATTGAAAAATCAATATCTCTGTACCAACATGGATTTATGAGTGGTCGTGCAACTACCTCGAATCTAGTTGAGGAAACCCAATTTATTGCTGAATCTTTGGAAGTCAGGTTGATGTTGTGTATACCGATTTTTCCAATGCTTACATCGGCTTAATCATAATTTATTAACATTGAAATTGGAGTCATATGGTATCTCCCGTACTGTGTTATCTCTGTTTAAATCTTATTTTAGCAATAGGTACCAATTTGTGCAATATCGTGGCTTTCGATTATGTAAATTCCATCAATCTTCAGGAGTTCCGCAAGGGCCAACCCTGGGACCACTGTTATTTATTATTTTTATTAATGACAACTGAATGCCTCGATGTCAACTATTTACTCTGTGCGGACGACCTGAAGTTGTTCTTGGAATTTGAATCTTCTACTGATTGTAGTAAATTACAAGAAAATCTTGACAGATTACACAGTTGGTGTTAATGTAATAATTTACCTCTGAATGTAATCAAATGTAAAATTATGTCTTACATTTGACGCAAAACTAATCTACATTGATTTATCTTTTTTAAATAGAGTTTCGCAATTTACTGACATTGGTGTTACATTTGATAGGTAGGTACTAAATTATCATTTGATAAGCACATTAGTTTAGTAATCAAATCTGCTTATAAGAATTTTGGCTTTATTTTGCGTAACTCTAAGGACTTTCAGAACGTAAAGGTTCTAAATATATTGTATGCAGCATTGGTGCGTTGCAAACTTGAATATGCATCGATTGTTTGGAGTACCATTCATAATGTTTATAATATTCAATTAGAGAAAATATACCGGAGATTTTTAAAGATTTCATTTTATTAGTTATGGATTTTATCCTCCTCGTGGTACACCTCAAGAAGTATTGCTTTCTTGTTTTATTTTTAATAGTCTCTCTCGTAGGAGATTTATGTTTTTCATTATATTCCTTTTTAAAATTATAAATAACACTTTAAATGCAGACTCATTAGGTTCAAGGATTTTATATCATGTTCCTAGACTTAATTCTAGATTTCACTCTGCTTTACAATTACCCACACCTCGTACTAATTTACTAATCTCCCTTATATCAAATGATTTAAAATTATCAAAAGTATGACGATCGACTCGATATATTTTTTCATTCTATGAATAAGATAAAAAACTATTTGTCTAGCAAATGTAATAATTATCATGTATATGTTAGTTTATTTGTTTTATTTGTCTGTTATAGTTTACACTTCTTCTTTCTTTTGTCTGGATATATTTGTGTAGTACTTTTGTCTGGATTATATATTTTATATTTTGATTGCTCTATTTTGTATAGTACTTGTATTTTTATATTTAATGTTAATTTGTATTTTTTCTTTTTAAATTTAGTTAAGATTTACTGTTTTACCTTATCCAGTAATTGGGACTTTGTCCCGTTGGATATTGTAATTATTAAATAAATAAATAAAATCCGCACCAAAATCACTAATGGGTCCAGTCCAAATCTTGGATAAATTTTGGGGCACCCGATATAAAATTTACGCAATCGAATATCGCCCACTACACCACTTCAAGAGTTGGCCCTAGTCCAGCAATGATTTGCTTATAATTTTGTGAAACTAGGTAATGTAATCAGGTCATCAGTCCGCAGAGTAGTGAGTTCCCGCAACATCAAGAGTTACAAAAGACGGCACAGGTCTTGCTTTGATAGTACCTGTAAAATATGTTAGCAGGTCGCTCTCTGCTAGTTTGGTAATACTGACGACTTATATTGAGTAGCACTGTTCATTTTATGCAACAATTAATCGAAAGTGGCGCCTGACCCATATTTTGGAAGCGCTCAGTAAGCCGGCGGGGCGCCCACCAGAAAAAAACATCGGTCGGCGTCCGGCCCTGACAACGGAGGCGCGAATGGTAGCAAGGCACTCTCGATTGTGCGGCATCGCTCTGTAATCTCGGGCCCTCTAATGGCATTATTACAGTACCTGGCCACGTAGGTGGCCGACGCCGTCCA
Organism: Anoplophora glabripennis; assembly: GCF_000390285.2. Classification (NCBI taxonomy): domain Eukaryota; kingdom Metazoa; phylum Arthropoda; class Insecta; order Coleoptera; family Cerambycidae; genus Anoplophora; species Anoplophora glabripennis. The sequence goes on along the minus strand of NW_019416271.1, from coordinate 477,659 downwards.
TAAAACTGTTGTGCGAGCCGCACGGATCGGGATAAATCGATGCGTTTTCGAATTAATGACAAATATCGCCCGGAGATTCCCCGATGACAGTGGAATTAATCCAATGGATGACAAATCGTGCCTCCGGCCGGTATTTATCTGTACAAACACGGCCAGCGGACCGGCCGACTGTTATTAATTGACATTCGAAAGGTGGGCGTACACGCAGAGAACGGCGTGTTTGTGTTGCAAAAATTGTTCGGGTACGTCTGATCTGTCAGTTTGACAGAAGGTACACCATTAAAACATCGTGGAACTAAAAGTAACTAATGATTATACAGGGTGTTAGAAGTTTGACTGCCTTAATTTTAACAGACGATAGAATACATTAAAATCCTAAACACAACCATTTCCGAGAAAGAAATGATTAAAATTTTCAACTTGTACAAAAGTTCGATTAATTAAAGAATATTAACATAACTGCATGCATAGAATACCATAAAATACAAATTTTATCATTTTTTCGTACCTCTTTATGCTTAACTAGCAACCCGCCCCGGCTTCGCACGGGCAAATATAAAATAGCCTATGTTACTCCGAGGGGATGTAGCTTTCGGTAAAATTGGATGAGTGGTTTTTGAGTTAAATCGTAACAAACAAAAAATCAATCATCTTTCATCTAATGCGACCCTAATATTAATTTTAAAATAATTCACGATATATCTATATACCTAAAGACAACAAACGAACTCAAAACTAAAAATGCAAAACCTTCAAATTTAAAACAATAGGTAACTACCAACAATGTGAAAACAAAACGAATTAAATTAAAGTACCTATGTTCAGGACTATCAATTTTAATTAATTAGCAAGGTTAGGTTACTCATTACTCAATGAAATAAAAGTATGTTTGCAAGTTTGCAAGTATCTATGTATGTTCCGACTACCTACAACAAATACGAAACAAAAATGTGTCCTTAAAATATCGAACGCAATTATAACTTTCCAACAACACCCAGAAAGAAAACACAGTCATCAGTCGTCACCTCCATTCGCTCCAAGTCAGTTTATTAAAGGATCACGCGCGCGTTATCGTTCGGCTTATTAGCTAAGCAGTAGGCAAGACGGTGCGGGGGGAGGGTCGGCGATCGCATCAAGCGAGGCGCTTGAATTTTATTCTCGCGTCTATAATTTTTTTGCGTTTACTCCTAAGATATTCATTTAAATTATATGGTGTAAAAGAGTAAAATAATGTGCATGCCTCTAACTTATTTAAAATGATAAGGATTAATACCGTATTTGTGTAAATAGCTTTCCAATTACCGCTTTATAATTGCCCATTTTTTAAAGTATTAAAATGGATATAGTATGTTAGCCTTAAGAGATAAACATATGTCATCGCGAACTTTTCTGTAGACCTATATAAGATACACAATTCCACCATACATTATTTTGTTATATCTCAAAGGGTTTAGGCAGCGTTTTCGTTGAAAGCTCCCAGACGGCTTATTTTTTTCCGACACCTCCAACAAATATCGTTAATGTATACAAAAACTTAACAAATTATATACTAAATCCTTCCTCGAGAACCACTCTATCCATTGGTGAAAACAGCATGAAAAGTGGTGCAGTAGTTTTTGAGTTTATCGCGAGCAGACAGACAGACAGTCTTAATAAACATGAGTCGCAAACGCACTGTTTTCGAAATATAGGGTGTCAAAAAAAATTTTTTTTTTCCAGTTATTTGACTATATCTCAGGAACCGTTTGAGATAATGAACTCAAATTTTACACATGTATTATCATTAGCATTAGCTACCTTTGAGCTCTAATTCAATTATTATTCATATGATGGTGGCGGAGATTTTTTAATTGCGTGATCGATTCTTTTGCCCCTAATTTTTACCACTCTGGGAAAATTGGCATTTTGAAAGTCTATTTTAAACTGCCAATGTTTTCTACACAAAAAAGGTACTAATCATCAAAAGCTCTAACGCGAACCGTTTTCAAGATAAATGATGGAAAACATGATAGAAAGTGGCTACAGGATAAAAAAATTTATTTCAAAACTAACTCTTGCTCAAAATTTAAATAAAATATTTACTAACACTTCATTGTATTAATATTTATAACTTCCGATGTACCATTTTCAATGACCTGTGAACTTGTTCGAATGAAATTGTTTTCTCAGTGTACCCGTCATCCTCGAGTCGCGATCGCCGTGTCGTGAGAGATGTTGAGGATAGTGTTGATACACCAAGCGCTCTAGGGTTGAGGTTTCGTAAAAAATATTGATTATACATCATTGAACCATACCTGAGGAATGCCAGTATGAGACAGGCTATCTATACCTTTCTTGAAAACATTTGTTTCGGTGCCTCTGGAACATAAGCGTACGTTATGTATTTGCATCCACGAGACTAACAACGTGCGAATTAGAAAAATTACTTGTCAATTGTATTCTAATAACATCATTGAGAAAAATAGGCAATAGCTCATAAGTTGAAGTTGAACACGTTTATTATTATAGTCAGAACTAGGATAATTCTACATCAATCAGAAGCGGGATATTCATGTAACACCACTTAGCTTTCTTATTTTTTGAATTAAACAAAAATAGTTAAAATAAAAGTTATAAGAAATTTTTCTATGAGTTTAATGAGTTTATGAAAATATAAATTATACAGGGCATTCCAAAGATGCGAACCAAACTTATGTTTTCTTAAATGGAACACACTGTATATTATTCGATCGGAACCCCTGCTTCTTCCTGATTTCAACAATATATACAGGGTGTTCTGAAAAACATTAGACCCAAGATTTAACTTGTAGTTACACAATTCAACTGTTTTACAACAACCATTAGAGTGTTGTTACGAATTTATTACAATGGTAAAGTGACAGAATTTAGAAGAAGAAGAAATAACATGTAGTGACATTTTGTGACAGTCGCTTATTTGCGCGAGAAAGTTTTCTGTATGTGTCTATATTTAATTTACGTATTATTTAGCATAACATACTGTGCTTTTTAACTTTTTAGCTTGGAAGATAAGTGCAATAAGAAGTGCAATAATAAGAATAATAATAATAATAATTCTCGCCATCCTACTTGCTGTGACTCCACATAAATCTGCAGAGGTTCTTAAAAAATACCCAAAAAATTTAACGTCAAAAGTCGCTGTTCTCTCGCATTGAGACAGTTATTTCTACATAAGAAAATAAAAAAAAATTAGGTATTGTAATTCTCAAAATACAGGGCAGCCCATCGAAAACGTACCGCAAGGCATTACAGGGTAGGCATGAAGTTTTCGGCAAAATCCAAAAACAGGTAGAGTTTGCTTCTGAGGGGGACAACTTTTGGCGCAAAAAGCATAGCAAAATCTTCAACCCCCTAAGTGGGGGTGCCATCCCCCAAATTTTTTTAAATGGGAATGGGGGTCAAGTGGGGGGTCATTAGAAAGGGCTTTTAATTCTCTATACATCGATTCTTACTTTTTGAAAATCGATCCATTATTTTAGAAAATATGCAGCTTTGAAAATACGAACAATATTTTTGACGAGAAATGCGAAAATCGATTTAATTTTACTTCAAAACTTACGGTATTAGCTTGGTAAATTCCTTCAAAAGAATTCGCTGTTTTTTTTTTTCTGATTTGCGAATTCTTTAGCCTGATTTTGGTGAGCAAAAAATTGTCCGCTTTTTGTTTCGTATTTAGATAGGCCACAAGAAGTTGCTAGATAACTGTCTTGTGACTTGTAGTTGAAGAGTACCAATACTGCCGAGTCTTTTAAATTGATTAATTATGGTGTACTCAATTCCAGAAAGAGTAGAAATTATTGAGCTTTTTTTCAAAAACAATGAATGCGGAAATCGGGTCGCCGAACTGTTCAACCAACGGCATCCTGAGAAACATGCGTCTGGAAAAATTGTTCGCGAATTGGTGGCCAAATTTCGCGAAACTGGCTCCGTTCATAACAAAAAGAGGCAGGTTGAAAATCCGGTACTAAATGAACCTACGGAAATAGCGGTATTGGGGCAAGTGGCAATGGATAGTACGCTGAGTACAATGCAATTGGCTACTGCGACAGGAGTGAGTCGTACAAGTGTCCAACGAATATTAAAAAAATACAAATTCCATCCTTATAAGATTCGGCTAGTGCAAGAGCTAAATGAAGACGATTTTGATCGTCGTTTGCAATTTTGCGAAATAATGACTGAACGAGCGATAAACGATAATTTCCTCTTTAATGTGTGTTTTTCGGACGAGTGTACGTTCTTCTTGAATGGTTTAGTGAATCGCCATAATTGTCGTTACTGGGCTGATACCAATCCAAGGATTTTCCATGAGACACACTCCCAACACCCCCAGAAGTTGAATGTATGGGCAGGTATTTTTGGAAATTCCATTGTAGGTCCTTTTTTCCTTCCTGGAAATTTGACAGGCGATATGTACTTGGATTTACTACAAAATGTCATCGACCCAGCTCTAACAAATATCATAGAGGACGACCCTGCTTACAATGAACACGAACTGATTTTCCAGCAAGACGGAGCTCCTCCACATTACTCGCTCAATGTGCGCAATTACCTAAATGAGACGTTTCCAGGACGCTGGATAGGACGAAGAGGTGCAATTGAGTGGCCCCCTCGGTCACCCGACTTAAATCCTTTAGATTTCTTTCTCTGGGGGCACATTAAAAGCAAAGTTTACAGCACTCCACCTGATACCTTGGAAGATCTGCGAGGACGAATCATTAATGTATGTCGCGAAGTAACACCGCAAGTGCTCCAGAATGTTCGACAACGGTTTGAAGACAACCTGTATCATTGTATGCAAGTTGGCGGACAACATTTTCAGCATTTACTTGACTAATACCGTAAGTTTTGAAGTAAAATTAAATCGATTTTCGCATTTCTCGTCAAAAATATTGTTCGTATTTTCAAAGCTGCATATTTTCTAAAATAATGAATCGATTTTCAAAAAGTAAGAATCGATGTATAGAGAATTAAAAGCCCTTTTTAATGACCCCCCGCTCGACCCTCATTCCCATTTGAAAAAATTTAGGGGATAGCACCCCCACTTAGGGGGTTGAAGATTTTGGTATGCTTTTTGAGCCAAAAGTTGTCTCCCTCAGAAACAAATTTGACCTGTTTTTGGATTTTGTCGAAAAGTTCTTTACTACCCTGTAATGCCTTGCGGTACGTTTTCGATGGGCTACCCTGTATATAGAAATATAGAACATGCGTACCGTGATTAATGATATCTTGTATTTATTCTAATAAATTTTCTACTGTACGTGGGAAAAGCCTAAATCTTGTGAAAAATACTTATAGATCATATTCTTCAAAAAAATTGGTATTTGTTTGAAAATTCGTGGTTTTCTAACCTCCTCATCACTACTGTAAGCATTTACCTCGTAATCTTCAAAACTCATTTTTGATTTATTTATACTCTCACTTCAGACGAATAACTCCCCTTCTATTGGTTCAAATGTCATAAACTTTTGACAGTGCGTCAGTGAAGGATCTACCTTTCCGTCGCCAATAGATGACCTCACTAGAAACACTTATTTTTGAAAATTCCTGTTCACTTTGGGAAGCACTATGTACGTGCATCAGAAGGGGGATAATTAGCTTTATATAACCTGCAGCGTTAGGAATTGAGTTCGCGGGGTAAGATTTTCGCATTTAATGTATTTAGCCTGTTTCCTTCCTAATGACAAATCCCTCATTATTTTTACAGCGCGACATTACGCGGTAATACGCGCGGTGATCCGGGGCTGAAAGCGAACTTTTGTTCACCACCGGAATGTATTGTAAAATTATAACGTGTACGTACACCGGGGGTGTATTTAAATGGCATTAATATGCATAATCATGGCCGCATAAAAAATCCATTACCTTTTATGGCCCTTATAATATAATGCCCGAACATGCTACACGTTAGGAATAATCAACGCTAATTTTAATTATAAGTTGTCACACTATTATTTATACGCCGAAACACGGTGTTTACATAAAACATAATACTTCTGCTGTTTATGAAATAATTTACGGGACGCGACGCACGAATGGAGGTGTTGGAATGGCGTATGTTAAATACTAATTTGATATTTCCGAGAACTAGGTATTTTTATTGGGAATGGTCGCGTGAATGCCGAGCCAGTTGGTACCGGCCTTAATACTCTCGGCTGTTCTATCTAATTTATTGGAGTTTGCACCAATGGCAAAAACTTCGAGCTAGTTACCATTTTTCTTAAAACTGATGTAGCTGCCATTTCGTAAGAACCCATTTCAAGGATAATTTATTGTTCCAAATACAGTGCAGTATTTAATCCGAACACCACATTGCCAGGCATTCGTATTATCGCATCGTTCGGATTATCGAACATACTATAAAGATTTGTACATATATATATTTTATTATAACAATATAAATATAAATCATATAAGACACATAAAATTTATATAAGGTAGAACATAAACATGTAGTTACATATACATATATGTATTATTTTACGCTTTCCACATTTTTCATACTTCCAAAAAAACTCCAAAATTGTTACCCAAAACACGACACGCAACAGGTTCTTCGCTATCGGCAAATAAACTGACTACCGACTACGCGCGTACGCGCGAAGCGATCTCGTCTTTTCTCGTCATCGTTTAGATTTGGCCGTTAGGATTAGCGTGTGATCGGATTAACGTGTGTTCGTATTAAAGAGGTTGCACTGTAGTCCTATTCTGCAAAAACTGCCCAAACTTCCCTAATATACAGGGTGTCCGCAAATTTCATCGACAACTTGTGACTGTATATGGGGCATTCCACGCCAAATCGACCACTTTTAACCCTAACCCCTTTCGATTTGGTTGAAACTTTTTTATTGTCTTCTACCCCATTGAAAACCTCTGAGAATTTTTCTAAATTTTTTCACCCGTCAAAAAAGTTATGAATTTTTGAAAATAAATAGCTTTTTTTTAAATAACCATAACTATTTCAAAAATTGAGTTATCCGGACGTTTTTTTAAAAATTTTTGATTTTCTATGTACTTTTTGAAAAAAAAATCAAAATTATCTGGACCTATCTTCGCTGTTTTTTTTTCGATTTTCGAAAAAAAAACGAAAATTTCCCGATTACCATTTAATTTTTTTTTCTTTTAAAAAACTTATATTTTTTATAAATCCTCAAATTTTTTCAGTGTGGTGTTCTTTCGTTTTCTGTTTTTTTTATTAATTGAGGAAATTTTTTTTCAAATTAAGCTTATTTCACATCACTATTTTGAAAATTTTTGAAAATGTATCCCAAAATTGAAAAAAATATATATGAGGTAATTGAAAGTGGTAAACATGAAAAAAATTTCGATTTTTTTTTGAAAAAGTTAAGAAAAAATAGAAGATCGTTTTGAATAATTTTTTTGTATTTTTTTTCGAAAACTACATTCAAAAACAAACAAAATGAAGAAAAATTGTTATTTATTCCATTTTTGGACGAACAGTGGGCTTTAAAAGAAGACATGCATTCGATCTCAAATAAATCATTTCAACCTTCAAGAATTTTCAAAATGGTGTTATGTGAAATAACCTAAATTTGAAAAAAAAAAAAATTTCAATCAATAAAAAAAATAGAAACCAAAAAACAACACCAACAACAACACAAATTTGAGGATTTATAAAAAATGTCAGTTTTTTTATAAGAAAGGAAAAAAATTTAAAATGGTAATCTCGGAGAAATTTTCTTTTTTTTTTCGAAAATTAGTAGTACTTCGATTTTAATTTTGAAAATTTGGGCAATAGTGTTTTCTCAACTAAAATAATGGCGTCCACCTAACGCTTTCGGTTACGTCATCTTCGTTATTTTAAATGGAACATCCTGTATATTACTGCAATTTTGAATTCTACGTCAAATTTTAGGTGAACTTTCATAAAGGTTTCCTATTCTTAAAGTTAACCGTTTTTGATATATTTAATTTAAAAAAAAAAAAAATAAAAAGCACTGTCTAATTAAAAAATATATGTATTTTACAATAATAAAGTTAGAGCGATAAAATTTATCTGGGACATAACTAAAACTCTAAGCTTCCCTGCCATAATTTCAAAATGACTTAATTTCATACAGGGTGGTAGAAATGCCGAACTTAGTCAACTTTAAACCATCTTAACTTATATATATTTTTTTTAATGAAACACCCTATATATTGTTGCGCAACCTGATCTTTCGAATGGTATATAATGGTTCCCTATACCTATCTCTTCTGGTTTTTAAGATATTTACTGTTTTTCGTACAGTCACCGGATATCGCATAATTTCTTGCGAGGATGGCTGTGAAATTTTTAGTGGAACTTCAAAAGAAGCGCTTAATCTGTCACCAGTTTATTGTTGTCAATTTAACACATACAGTGAATGTTTATTTGAGTATTATTTATTGTTGTTAAGAATGGAAAACGTTAACATTTATTCAAATGCTGACATTCTAAATTTATAATTTATTTATGGACAGTGTCACAAGGTAATAAATAGGACTTGCAGGATCTCTAATCAGAGATATCCTCATTTACCACCAATAAGTAGACACACTTTACCAAGAATTTTAAGAAATCAGCATTTAGGTATTTCAAAAACCTCCATCCAAAAGATTTTGAAAACTAATAGTCAGCATTTCGTATTACCATGGTTTATTGTTTAAAGTATTCAAATGTTTTAATTTATGGGGAAGCAATACACAATACATCAGCAGCATATGTTAAAAAAAAGTCAACAATTCAATTTTAGCCAGTACTATTCTTCAAGCTGATAATAAGTTCTTTAACTGCAGTGATACCAACACAAAATTTAACAATTAATAAACAAAACTCCTGTGATGCCTACCTACCTATCGACTAATTTTCCAACACTTCTAGGGCCGGACAAGACAAGTCTTATCATTAATAAATCGCCCTGGTGTTCTCAAGGCAACAACATCGACAATGCGATGTCTGCCTATAGATAATACATCATTCCTGTCTATACACATCAACGGTAGCTGGGCAGAAGTCAAGACACCACACTGTCCGACTGGGTTAAGAACGACCATTTGTTACCGCGGCCTTATATGACTGACAAGTTTGACGCTACCACATCCATCGGCCGTCTAGATGCGGCATCGAGAAAAAAAATGTTGATGAATGATCGTCCGAGTATGAGATTCGGATTTTTATTATATCGATTAACGCTAATGATATTTCCAGTGCGCTCGGTATAGTAAATTACGGCAAGGAACTGGATTTGATATGGAGTTTGTTGATTAAATTTGGTGTGGCTTAGAGGATCTTCAGAGAGGTAGAAGCAACAAGCTTATTTAGTGAAAGAAACTAAATATTTAATATTAATTTAATTACTGATTGAAAAAATTAATTATTTATTAATGCACTTCTTGACGTGCAATCGCAAACTGTCAACGGAGCATGTAGAGGAGATCAGCTTCAGCCATTACTGTGCATGCATAGTGAGGTTCTAATGTGTATTATTATGGATGAATTGGGTAGTTTGTTGTCTGAATGAGGTTTGGAGAGCATCATCAAATTATACTCACCTTAACTGACTCTTTTGGCACAAAATGTAATGTAGTAGTTTTTTTTCACAGGGTGGTAGATTCTACAAAAAATGCGATTAAATTTGGTAAACCCATGAGATAAAACTGATTAAATTTAACATGTGCTTCATCCGGAGCCCTCACCTGACAAATTTTTAAAACAAACAGTTATAATTCGATACAATTTTCTTCATCAAAGACTACAGTTTCGATTTAAGTCACAAGGTGCATACCTACGCGAATAAATAAGGCGATCAAGACCCGGCCGTCACTGATTGAATAAATTGCCTTTCTAGTATTGGTTTTTTATAATTGCGGGTCATCAATACGTTGGAATAAATGGAACCACCGAACGCTATAATCAACGATCTGGCCTGTAATTTCGCTCGCCGCCGTGTAGAACGGGAGCGTAATAGACCGGTGCGGTTTTTACCAATAAACGGTTTTCTCTGTGTCAATGATTGCGCTGCGGAGTCTCAATAATTGGTAAAGGGCTTCATTATATCGGTACTGTAATTAGTATGTTTAATAACACGTTATTTTTCTTGGAAAAAAGCGGGACGGTTTAAATATTTTATATAGTGCTGTAAATCTAAAAAAATGTAGTACGTGCTATAAAGCCTTCATTTAAAAGTACCTACAATCAAGTTTATCCACCGTGGTTTAGTGCAGAATTAATAGATTTTCTAAAGAATGAGAACCAAGCTCTATAACAAACTTTGACAAAACGAAGATTTTAGATGCCAAATTGCCCAATGTGTCGCAGGGTCTTATAAAAATTCGGGTTTTATTTGGTGTAACAGAAATTATGTCAAGAACATTCCCTTCGTATATTATAGAGAGCTTCATAAATTATTACAAGCCACTGACTGTCGAGCTTAGACAACCAACATTGCACGATTGGCACTGTCAACTAAAAATCCCTAAATCTTCACGTTATTAAGTCGTAATGATTCATTTACAATGAATAATGTCGAACTGTTACGTTTACGCTCGAGATAATGGGATTGCCGATTGGTTGAATAAAATGTCGTGCAAATTTATAGCAATCTTCAACCGGTGAAACAGAATGTTGTGTTTCAACGTAATCTTGATCTCATTGTTTCAAATTATTGTTCCAAACAAAATTACTGGTTATGTGGCTTGTAATTATTTCTGAAACCTCTGTGTTTGTTGGACCCAAGTTGGAGTATGTCTCTATGATTTGGTATCCTTCCCGTTGAACTAAATGAAATAAATAAATGTTTAGTTCCTTCGAAATATTTAGTTTCATAAATAAAAAATTTCGAAACATGCTTGAATATTTAATAAATCCTTACACCGACGTCCAATAATAAATTTTATTCATCACGCGACTCTCTAACACAGTGCAATGATTTTACTAGTTCCTGTAAAGCGAGCATTGGCGTGACACGCTCTCTATTTGACTTTTTTTTATCGAGGCGTATAAACAGGTTAAACACCCAGAACCTAATAGTTTAAGACCACCAGGCGATTATAAAAATACTAATGTAATTTTAGGGGAATAAATCACAAGAGTTGCCTTACATGCAGTGGCGTGCATGAAAAGAATGGGCCCCTATATTATTGTTACCATTAAATTCAGGTGATGACTGTACCTTCTAAAGATTTCAATACCCATTGTTACGATATTCATCATTGGCCGCACGCCACTGGTGGGGCTTAAATAAAAGTTCGCTTCAAGCCGTCGTAAACTATCGTTATCAGGAAAATAAGGGACAACTATGGTTCCCACAGGTTGTTAAAATAACGCTTTATTAATAAATAGAAAAGCTTATTTATGAGCTGAAATAATGCAACTTACAAGGCGGTGTTCATATTTAAAGTCATTGGTGGTGTGTTATAATCTTACGTGTTTAAGGTTGGTTTTGAGCAAAATTAGATTCTTTATTTCGTTCACACTTCATTTGTCTCATTTTTTCGTCTAAACCAAATACCTGTAATATGACATTCTCAAAATAAATTTCCACTGGATTAAGTAGGTACCGATGTGTAAAAAAATTTTGAAAGTGGACAAGGTATATTCTTAATGTGGTCATAAAAAAATTCTTAATAACCATAAAGTCACTTTTATAATTTTACAAACATTATTATTAAATCTGAATATCTTACAAATATACAGGGTGATTTACAAACTTATCCAAAATGGAGTCAATATCGTAAAAACATTTTTTGTAAAACCCTTATAGTTTCCGAGAAAAAAATTATTGAAGTTGTAGTACTTACAACCTCTACATCACTGGGCTGCTGTAGTCTCTGGCGTCAGATGTAAAAAAATAACCAAAGAGCAAAAAAGAAAAAGAAGTACAGAATTGCTGCAATAAAATTTGAACCAACAAAATATGTTAAAGCTCCTACTACTGCGTTACATTTTAGAATATAACCTAACCTAACAAAATTGTCTTAGTGGTAATCATGTTGAAATGATCGTTATTAAACTAAATCAAAGTTATTCCAATTTGTGCTAAATTGAAATAAAACGAAAATTAAATTCCTGCTATATCCAGAATGACAAAATAAGTGTAAATGTTTACTACTCACGTAATGTTATGGATGTCCACATTGTAATATAATTTTTTGGTATTAACTTATTAACTCAAAAAAAATGAGCAAGAGATCCACTAGTGACATAAAGTAACTTTATTTTCGGAACGCATAACATATCCGCCGAAATATGTGAAGAATTTGCATGAGTTAAGGATGTCTCTTCTTGTAAGGAACAGCTATATTTTCCTTGGACTTTCCTTGCAATATCAAGTTTGTTAGATATACAGCGTGGTAAAAAAGTTCTGCGTAAAATTCATATTTTCGTTAAACAATTTTTTTTCGAAAAACGGTGAGACCCGTCGATTTTTATTTGATCCAGGGCACCTTGTTATGTGGAATTTTTTTTTTTTGATAATCCACTTACGGCAGCGATGACATAATTTTTTTTTAAATGACAACGCATATTTTTTTCGTTCGAAATTGATGACAGTGATAATTATCTAAACAACGGTGTGAAAATTTCGATGTCTTACATAACAATTTTTTTTAGAAAAATGCACCTTAAGTTCTTGAATGCAATAATTTGCTGTTTACGGATCAAATGCCTTAGAAAAAAATTTATTCGGCAGAAAGCATTTCAGATAACTTAAGTTGCAACTGGTGTTATGTAATATTTGCGGAATTATTCATCAGATATTGTCAGGATCCTGATTAAACTGCAAAATTTAGAACCAAGTTCAACCGCACAAAATCCAAATAGTATGTAGCAAATTAAGGTCGACTTTTTGTCTTCGAGTATGCCGATAAATTCCTCCAAAAAAAAAAGATCCAAAGAAATGTTTACTTGAAAGGAGTAGATTACCTGAAATATTGAAGACTAAAAATCAGTACCGATTTAACATTCTTTGGTGAAATCGTTTAATTCGAAATGGCAAAACTTAGTGAACGCGAAAGAATTGATATTTTGAGGATGATTGGTTTCGGCGATAAGTTACGAACCCATCAAGAAGCTTGCCAATTATTTAATGCAACGTACCCTGACAGACCACCAATTACGCAATCTACGGTTAGTAGGGTACTGGCAAGGTTTGAGGAAACTGGTAGTGTGAAAGATGCTCCTCGTGCGGGTCGTCCTAGAGTAGATGATGAAACTAGATTGAATATCCTGGTGGAGCTCCAGGACAACCCTCATTCTAGTACAAGGTCGATTGCATTGAACAATGATATTTCACATGTAACTGTGGTGAACTTTCTCAAAAAAGAGAAATTTCACCCCTATAAGGGTCACTTGATACATGCATTGACTGAGGACGACCCAGACCGCCGTCTCCACTTTTGTGAAGATTTAATGCATCGATGTAACGGAGACCCCGACTTCCTCAAGAACATAATTTTTTCTGACGAGGCTACTTTTTATCTTAATGGATCGGTGCATCGACATAACTGCCGGTATTGGTCTCAGGAAAACCCGCACTGGGTGCAAGAAGTAGATCATCAGCACCCCCGAAAGGTGAACGTTTGGGCGGGAATAATAGGGCGTCGTATTTTAGGCCCGTATTTTTTCGAGGAAAATTTAACTGCTGCTCGCTATTTGGATTTCCTGCGGTTCGATTTGGTCCCAAGCTTAGCAGAGTTATTCCCGAACAACGAGGATCCTGATATTCCTGAGGAAAGAATTTGGTTTCAGCAGGATGGTGCACCGCCCCATTATGGAGTGCAAGTACGGGAGTACTTGAATAACACGTTTACTGGCCGGTGGATCGGGCGACGCGGAACAATCGAGTGGCCTCCGCGTTCGCCTGATTTAACACCTCTAGACTTTTTTTTGTGGGGCTATTTGAAATCGCGTGTGTACACAAACAGACCAGGTGATTTGGAAGAACTTAAAAACCGTATTCGTTTTGAAATAAATCAAATCGACCCGGGAATGCTTGAACGAAGTGTAGACGGCGTTTACACACGCTTAGGACAATGCCAAATGGTACAGGGTGGGCAATTCGAACAATTTCGCTAGACTTACACAAACATTAGTGTAATTTTACTCGTTTGAAATGTAATTTTGTCAACTTTGTCCTTTTCGGAGCCATTAATAGTGTAAGTAGACAATTATCACTTATAAGAACTTAAGGTGCATTTTTCTAAAAAAAATTGTTATGTAAGACATCGAAATTTTCACACCGTTGTTTAGATAATTATCACTGTCATCAATTTCGAACGAAAAAAATATGCGTTGTCATTTAAAAAAAAATTATGTCATCGCTGCCGTAAGTGGATTATCGAAAAAAAAAAAATTTCCACATAACAAGGTGCCTTGGATCAAATAAAAATCGACGGGTCTCACCGTTTTTCGAAAAAAAAATTTTTTAACGAAAATATGAATTTTATGCAGAACTTTTTTACCACGCTGTATATACTCCTCAATATAACTTGCTACGGAGGAGCTCTTCCATCCACCATGCCGTTTGATGATTGTAAGATGATCACCTTTATTGGCTACTAAAGCTGTTGAAGTGCGCCTCATACAATGACAAGTATATGCTTCTGGATTTGTGATATCCAGGAATGAAGAAACTATTGAGGGTACCTTCGCCAAAGTGTTGATTCCAACAGGCTGAGAAGTACATGTATCTTAAAAAGAATATGTCTTGTGTTAGGCAAATTGGGCGCAGAGAAATATATTTTCTGCATATTTCAACAGTATTCATTCAAAACCCTTCTTCTATATTTGTAAATTTTCTTGAAATGCCCGTCTTGGTGTCAGGTATTGAAACAAGTAGGTAACTGCCAACGTCATGTACCTCACTAATTTTCAAATTTGTCAATTCGCAGCATCAACAGGCACCAGAAACCGCCATTATTAGTGCAACCTAAAATAATTCACCTAACAACGCGTAAAAGGTAGAGATATTACTTTAATCATTAAATATTCTTTATCGGAAGCCCCAGTAAAGAATTCTTCAATATATGCTCTTTCCAATACTGTAGCTTTTTTTGCTTTGTATCCTCTCGATTCACTCTTCAAATAAGCTGTGAGCTTGTTATATTTTCCAATATCTATATTTTTGTAGACCTTTATAGTAGCCTTCAACATCGAATACTTCGACTACGTAGATGAATTTGTATATTTTTTCTTCAAATTTAAAAAATAAAATTGCATGACTTCTTTTATTGTCGTTACTCTCCGTTTTCCCTCCGTTCGTTATATTCAGCGAACACTTTTTCGTAATGCTCCCTGGATTTCGCTAGCAATAAATGGAAAATTGCTACTTGAGCTTCTTCAAAAACAGCCACAGGAACACAATTACTTTTTCGCATTTTTACCAAATTCAGCTAGAACTGTTTATTAAATAATTGACAATAAACAACGTACCATAGCAGCCAGTAGGTATAACAAAACCTACCACGTTTCATTGAGTAGTCTGT
Organism: Anoplophora glabripennis; assembly: GCF_000390285.2. Classification (NCBI taxonomy): domain Eukaryota; kingdom Metazoa; phylum Arthropoda; class Insecta; order Coleoptera; family Cerambycidae; genus Anoplophora; species Anoplophora glabripennis. The sequence goes on along the minus strand of NW_019416271.1, from coordinate 462,179 downwards.
TTAGAAATGAAAGAGAGTAATAAAAGCTCATTAGGTAATCGTAAATAAATGTAGTACTGGTGCTAATATTCAATATTTTTATATTATGCATTTTCCGTGTACTTTTAACAAAACTTTGTGCGATCGGACTGTACTAAATTGTAGCAGGTAGCTAAAATTTAATCCCCGACAATCCGTCTTTGTCTATGCCGCTTCAATTTCTCGGTCCATTTCTCTTATAAGTAAACAATATAAAAACAGCATTTCAAAACATGAGGCTACTTTAAGCATCATAACCGGGTTAAGAGGGTTTTTAGTAATTCAAATAAAATTATTCAATATTATTATCAAAATATTTATTTAAATTTAATGAATAGACTTTTATTCCACACAAAAATATATGTATTTTGAAAATTCAAATTATGGTGAGTAAATGTAGTGTTGTATAAATGTACAATAAAGAAAATAAAAAAGTAGGTATATTAAAATTCATCCTCTGAATATTCTGATGAATTATCTTCGTCTCCTAGATTGATAACGATAGGTTCCACAGTAACGTCAATTAAATTATCGAGTTCCCACATTTTCTCCTCTTCTTTTTGTACATGATGTATACATCTTTGCCAGTTATCTGCAGTTACTCGTTCCAAGGAATTTTTTAACAAAATTTTCACGTCACTTAATTTAAACGTCGTATTATTTCGCGCTACATCTCCTTTTACCTGCGCCCAGACTAATTCGATTGGGTTAAGTTCACAGTGATAAGGTGGTAACCGTAGTACCGTTATTTGGCGATTTGTTGCCATTTCATCGATAACATATTTTTTCTGATCTTTATTAAGATTGACAAGTGTCAAAAGTTCCTTTTTCACCATATTTGTTTCAAAAGAAATGTTTTTTCCGGATAACCATTGAATTATATCGGCTTTCCTCCAAGCAGTCGTAGGCGTCCGCTCGGTCTGCCGTGAATGGTAACTGGCATTATCCATGACAATTACAGACCCCGGAGGAATAAGATCCAACATCTGTGTAAAATACTCTTCGAAAACATCTGCGTTCATGTCTTCGTGATAGTCACCTGTATTTTTAGATTCAAATAAAAGTAAACCGCCATCTACAAAACCACTGGCACTACCTATATGTGTCACTATTAATCTTCGCCCTTTACCTGAAGGTGCCTTGAACCCTGTTGAAAGTCCATCCAAAAATGCTTGTCGAAAACTTTTTACATTTTTATCTTGCCATACTTTTGTTACAGTATATCCCTCGTTGACCCAAGTTTCGTCTAGATAATAAATATTCCTCCCTTCGTCACGGAATTTTCTAATTGATCTTAAGTAGGATCTTCGCCAACAAATAATTTCATCTTTATCGATAAGAACTGACTTCCTGTTCTGCTTTTCCCAGCAAAAATTCAACTCTCGTAAGACGGCCCATAATTTGCTTCTACTGATTTTTGGCAAATCGTTGTCCTCTGAAAGTTCACTTAAAATTTTGTTTAGCGTTGGTATTTCTTTTTTAAAATAAAATGAGTGTACTTTTCTGCGAATGACATTTTTGAAGAAATCATCTATAACGACTTTTGACCTCCCTGTAGATGATTTTGGGGGATTTACAGTATCTTGTTCATTTTTTGTTTCCTTTAAAAGTCTGTAGATAGTCGATTTTCCAATCCCTGTCATTTTGGAACACTTTTCCACGATGTCGTCAACACTGTTGGTAGGATTTTGGTGTTTCAATGCATTAAATACATTTAATATAATAATCTTCTCATTCTGAGACAGCGCACATCTTTTCACGCGTTTAGCAGGTACGTAATCTGATAAGCTCGACATTTTACCCAAACAATATTATATCCACTGGTACATTAGTCACTAAACACAAGTCGAATTTTACTCTACTGCACTAGCACGTCTTCGTATATTCAGCTCTAAGACTGGATTGATCTGTCACAATACACTGGCTCCTGCCCTATGATGTATCCAGTAAAATATACTAATGTACACCCATTACCTGTTAGCATTAGTGTTACCCGATAATTACATGAAACGAAATATTAGCACGCCCATGGCCGGTTCTTATCTCGGGGTTTTATTAATCTCCTTCATTTCCAAACAGACTATGGTAAGAAATATCAAATGGTGCGAATGTTTTTTTAATTAAATTTCAATAATTCCGACTCCACAAATATGATTGTATTGTGATTATGGATAAAACTTTATATTGCATTCGTGTTTTAATTGCCTTTTATCCACTTAAGAACATACTTGCGTGGATAAAATGCTACTTAAAACACTTATACAATAAATAACTATAAGTTGCATACGATTCAAATTGTTTACTTGCGGACAAATGTCGGAAAAGTATTAGTAATATCCGACTGTAAGAGAGACTGGTAACATGAGCGATGTACCTTACATCTTCATTTATTTATTTGAAGAAATATTTCCTGGAAGACAGAAAAATATTAACAGTATAGTAACACCACACTTGCGGTCTCGCTCGTTTCTTTTTATCACATTTTGACATCTTCCGTACTCTTGCTAGAGCCACAATACCTAATAAATATCTTATATCTGTGTACAGACGAAAACATTCCAAACCCATGGACTTCCCCATTTGTCCAACGTACACATCGGCATCCCTATCTGAGACTTACATCTATTAACAGCTACTTAAAACATCATTAAACCGGACATTATCATAAATTTCGTTCACCGCAGAAGGCATTTATTTCAATATATCCTAACGTTCACTTCGACCGTTATAGATTATCTGATCACCTGCGTCGCCTCCTTAATATTCAACATCGAACTGGACATACAAAGAAAGCAATAGCCCTGTCGCTATCCAGTTCACACGCACCTTTGGGGTTGAAGAACCACCTCCTGGCGCAAGGGGTGAGCCGGCCGATCACGGTTAGATAGAATATTGACCGGTCGACGGGTTGAATAAAAAAAATTGCAATCGCCATGCGGGCAAGACGTGGATTTAGGGGTCAACGGTACCGTAAACCGGGGTGTGGAGGAATGCCCATCGGAAGGATTATTAGAACGTACTTAAATATACAGGGTGTCCCAGTTCTAATTTGTAAAAATCATGTTCGAGATTTTAATCAGTAAAATATGTATTGAAGTATAATTAGTCCAGGCGGTATCTGTTTCGGGTTGGGTAAAACGCATACGATCGGAGATTTTTGCTTTAACGGCTTCTAAACAACATAAGAAATGATAATTTTTCTATGCAAATAAAAAAAAACGTGGGCTTAATTGTTATTGCAAAAAAGTATAAAAAAATAGCAAAAAAATTCATTTTTTTCTTGGATTTCTCGTCGACAACTTAGCAACTATTCATTTTAGACAAAAATGGAAGAGGAAAAAAAGTTTTGTAATTAAATTTTGATCAAGATAGAGTTAGTTGCAATTCGAAAAAATAATTATTGTTATTGCAAAAATCGGAAAAATCATTTAAAAAATTGCAAAAAATGCTAGTTTATTTGTCAATTTTTTTCAGACACTTGTATAATACCTATGATCTTCATACTTTTCCCAATTAAACTTCTTAGTGCATAGAATCATCACACCAAATTTCATCCAATTCGGTTAGATAATTTTTACATAATAATTGTTTAAATTTGTTATTTTTTTAAATTAAAAAATTTTCAAAATCAGATTTCTAAAAATGTAAAGCCTTTGAATACTTGAAAATTTCACCACAAAAAGAAGAGCTCTCAAGCTTTAAAATGGTTTTTGAAAAATTCAAATCGAATGCTTAGGTGAGCCGTGGTAATTGTTTAAACATTTTTGCAATTGCAAGTCCAATAATTAATAATAAAAGGTAGTTGAACATATGATAATTGAATTTTTTAAGTTGCGAGACAGCGATTTAAAAAAAGAATCATCGAAATTGGTCCATTAGAAGCTGAAATAATTGAAATTTGTCCGAGCGTCGCAGTTTTGAACTCGAGAATTCACATCGGAGTAGCTAGGTATGTGTTTGCTCCCCCCACCACTGATACCTCATGAATTTCACGCGGTCTTGAATATCTTTCAGTGATATTTTAAATGGGACACCCGTGATTGCAAATTTTGAAAATTTATATCTGGAAAGTACTCGGAATGACAAACCTATTAGTCAGCCCTTATACCCTTATAGTTTTGCTGTAAATTAGGGTTAACTTTAACTCCGAAAATAATGGGCGGATCATAATTTTTTTTTAATACTCGTCTTTCCGAGTACTTTCAAACCATATTTTAAAATAAAAAAACTTGGAAAAAAACATTAAATTATTGCAATTGTTCATAAGCGTTTTGTGAAAATGTTTAAACAATCAGCACGGCTCACCTAATCGTCCGATTTGAATCTTTCAAAAAACATTTTAAAGCTTGAGAGCTCTTCTTTTTGTGTTGAAATTTTCAAGTATTCAAAGGCATTAGATTTTTAGAAATTTGATTTTGAAAATTTTTTAATTAAAAAAAATAAAAAATTTAAACAATTATTTTGTAAAAATTATCGAACCGAATTAGATGAAATTTGGTGTGATGATTCTATGCACTAAGAAGTTTAATTCGGAAAAGTATGAAGATCGTAGGTATTATTCAAGTGTCTGAAAAAAAATGACAAATAAACTAGCATTTTTTGCAATTTTTTAAATGATTTTTTCGATTTTTGCAATAACAATAATTATTTTTTTGAATTGCATCTAGTTCAAAATTTAATTACAAAACTTTTTTTCCTTTTCCATTTTTGTCTAAAATGAATAGTTGCTAAGTTGTCGACGACAAATCCAAGAAAAAAATGTATTTTTTTGCTATTTTTTTATACTTTTTTTTACCCAAGTCTACCCTTTTTAAAACAGATACCGCCTGGACTAAATATGCTTGGTCATATGCAAGCAGCATTTCATCTTTTTTCCTAAGGAAAGAAAAACATAAATAAAATTTTATAACACCTATTTTATATCAGCAAATTCAAATGTTTTTGCCGTTATTGTTATTATTAATGAATAAAATTTGTGGTTAATAAAATAATTTGACATACCTATTGTTACAACAACTGTTCAAAATTTTGTCCACCGACGTATAAAGGCATTTGGGACCGTCTTATCTAGTTTCTACGAACTAACACAATTGTTGTCTTGCTTCACCATAACACAAATGTTACCATAAATTAAAACGACATCCTTCAACTCGGAGTTGCTGTACACGTAAGCCATTTTTGACACTAGAAAAACTAATGTAAACACTTTCGTAAAAACTTTTATACTAAGATGGGATTTCAGTATTAGGAATTGCTTGGGGCCACGTGAAAAGAAATCACATTGCGTACAGTAACCCGGCTATGTAAAGATTGTAAATACTACAACTTACTTTTTTTCTCGGAAACTATAAGGATTTTACAATTTTTTTTAAGATATTGACTCCATTTTTCATTCGACAAGTTGTGAGTCACCTTGTATATAAAGCTCATTGACATTTTCTTGGAAATCGATGAAAAAATAAACAACTTTATCTCAAAGAAATCGATAAATTCTTGAAATCGTCGTAGAAAGCAATAAAAACCACAAATTCCTCATTAATTAGAGATATCTATCGAAAAAGGGATAAATGGTCGTATCGAATTTTAGTGACTTATTAATTTCGTCCGATTTTTTTTTCGAAACGTGACGCGCTATGTGGTCGATAAATTCAATGAATGACGTAACTTTCAGTAAAAAAAAAAACGATAAAATATTCCTCCAAACAAGTAGATTGTTACATTGTTTAAAATTTCACGTAGCTGATACTTGATCCCCTCCGGTTTTGTGGGTAATTTAAATTTATGTTCTAGATCGAAAGATATTTTCGTTATTTACGAGGCGAACCTTGAGACGAATGCTTTGTTTTTAAACATCTGTATGATATCATAAATAAGCAATTACATTAAATCTCTTTATTATTCGTAGGACTTCATTGTATTTGTCTATATTTGTGATATTATGGTACGAAGAACATACTTGAAACTTTATGTAGGTACATGTAGTTAAACATATAAATAAAATTTGTAAATTTGAGGACTGATTTTAAATTGTGATTTATTTTCAAGTAGTAGAAAGAGGAGAGTAATTATTTTCACATAAATTGCAGGCGTATGATAAAATCTTACAGAAATCTATTGCTTACATAGAAAAAACAATTGTGACGAATCATAATATTGAGCTAATGAATTGTTTTCAAAATAACCGATAAAATGATTTCAAAAATAATTTCAGTATATGAATGCAAATCTTTACAAAATTAATTACTATTACTTAAGGACTACTTCGATTCGAATTTTGAAAATTTGAGATACCGGGTTTTCGGTCATACCCTTCTCAACTAAAATAATGGCGTCCACGTACCACTTCCGGTTATACCAGAAGTTGCCATCAACTTGCTTATTTTAAATAGAACACCCTATATATTATTCCTAAAATTAACNTCTTCGATTCGAATTTTGAAAATTTGAGATACCGGGTTTTCGGTCATACCCTTCTCAACTAAAATAATGGCGTCCACGTACCACTTCCGGTTATACCAGAAGTTGCCATCAACTTGCTTATTTTAAATAGAACACCCTATATATTATTCCTAAAATTAACCGTTTTCGAGATATTTAATTTTTTTTTCAAAAAAATGGCGAGGAACAGTGACTAGCTTCAAACCCATGTATATTTTGTAGTAAGAAAGATAAAGCAACAATATTTATAGGGGGGATAGCTAGACACCCTAAGCTTCCCATCCATACTTTCAAGTGGCTTAATTGCATACAGAGTGCTAGAAATTTAATGCCAAGATTAGTTAACTTCAAACCTTCATAAGTCGTTTTATTTTTAATGGAACAGCACGTATGTTTTTCTATATTCTGATAAACAATTTTATTCTCTTTCGAACGGTATCAGGGTTCCCTATACCTACCTCTTCTAGTTTTTAAGTTATCTACTATTTTTTGTGTAATCACCTAAAATCATGTAATTTCTTGCGAGGGTAGCTGTGGAATTTTTAGCAAAACTTCAAAACAAACACCTAAACTGTCAATTTGTTGTTAGTCTCTTGCAGTGACAGTTTAATTTGGTGTTTATAAGAAATGGAAAACAATACATATTCAAATGCTGATATTTTAAATTTATAATTCATTCACGGACGTTGCAATGGGATTATAAGTAGAACATGTACAGTTTTTAATGACACATCCAAATTTGCCACCAATGAGCAGAAAAAAGTTAAGAAGAATTTTAGCAAATCAACTTGAGTATGATCGAATTTGTGCAGAAAGAATTTTACCAAAACCAATAACTTCAAATGAAGATAATAAATGTGCTGGCCTATTTTAATGTTCATCCAGAATCCTCAACTCGTGTCGCAGAGTATGATTTAGGCATTTCACGAACACCCATTCACAGGATGCTAAGGACTAATGCATCCATACAAATTTCAGCTACTTTCTGCTCTTCATCCGGGTGACGCCGTGCAACGTGTACAATTTTGTGAAACGATGTTAGTGCGATACCAAGAAAATCCACAATTTTTACTACATATTATATGGACAGACGAGTCAAAATTTACGAGAGAAGGTATTTGTCATATACATAATACTCATTTGTGGTCATCTGAAAATCCTCATGTTATCCGGGAAAGAAACTTTTAAAATAAATTTAGCGTAAATGTTTTTTGTCTAATTAAATACCAAATTTCTTATCATATCTACGAAGAATATTTAAATGCCGACAAATATCTCAATATTTTGCAAACGGTTGTAGCAGATTTTCTAGATGATATACCTTTAGACCAACTAAGGAAGTGTTGGTATCAATTAGACGGGGCTCCATCTCACTGTTACAATCAAATCGATCAACAGCTGNGTTTTACTATTCCTAAAATTAACTGTTTTCGAGATATTTAATTTTTTTCAAAAAAATGGCGAGAAACAGTGACTAGCTTTAAACCCATGTATATTTTGTAGTAAGAAAGATAAAGCAACAATATTTATAGGGGGGATAGCTAGACACCCTAAGCTTCCCATCCATACTTTCAAAGTGGCTTAATTGCATACAGGGTGCTAGAAATTTAATGCCGAGATTAGTTAACTTCAAACCTTCATAAGTCGTTTTTTTTTAATAGCCTGTATGTTTTTCTATATTCTGCTAAAGAATTTTATTCTCTTTCGAACGGTATCAGGGTTCCCTATACCTACCTCTTCTAGCTTTTAAGTTATATACTATTTTTTGTGTAATCACCTAAAATCATGTAATTTCTTGCGAGGGTGGAATTTTTAGCAAAACTTCAAAACAAACAGCTAAACTGTCACCAATTATTTATTATTATTTATTCACAGTCATTGCAATGGGATTCTAAGCAAAAGATGTACTGGAAACAGTTTTTAATGAGACATATCCCAATTTTCCACCAACGAGCAGAATAAAGTTAAGAAGAATTCTAAAAAATCACCTTCATACATAGTAATACACAAATTTAATTATGTATTTTGATAATAATAATGCACTAAGATAAAAAAATGACTTAAAAAAATCATAAGTGTTCAATATGACCCCCATTAACAGCTAAGCATTTGTGGATTATATAGATTTAGAAAAACATGTAGGGTGTTCCACTTAAAAAGCCGAGTTACGAAGGTTTGAAGTTAACTAAACTCGGCATTAAATTTCTAGCACCCTGTATGCATGAGAGTTAATAAATAAAAGAAGAGGCATTTACTCACGTACAGAATTTCATCTAAATTCTCTCATTTTGATAACGTATCTTTTTTGGGACACCTTATAGATTCATCCCAATCAGTTTAGACAGTTTCCAGTACATTTGCGGTATTTTTGTTGAAAGAAATATTTCTCTCGTTGTACTTATTATTGTAAATGGACGGTTATTGACTATTTCATTCGGTTGATAATTACAATTTACATGAAGAGAACCACTCAGTTACTTGTCAATATTTTGATGGGGACTGTACGATCGCGTGTTGAAACCTACCTAGGGAGTACTTACTTTTTCCTATACTATACCCGGGTTATCAATACATTTATCGAGTAAGGCCCCAGATAAGGGCGTATTAAAACCCGATGATGGATTGTTATGCGTCGGCAACGAACGAAACACACATACGCGAAATGATATTTTATGGGTTTTCAGGTTATGCCTATTATGTGGGTCGCAGATTTGAGGACTTAATTCGTCAATAAAACTCATTTTAATGGCGGTTCTAAAGTATTTTTTATCGATATCGCAGACGTCGTTAATAGCCGACCGGTACGAGGTGACGAACGTGTCACGTACGCAGGGCGTTTGCCCGCGCCCTTACCACTTTGGCCCTTTGAATTTTAAAGTTGGAAACTGTACATTTTTTAGAAATTCTTAACTGTTTTTTATTAAAAAAGAGTTAAGTTTGTTTTATCACGATGTAAACTGAATTTGACCACAATTGAGTTAAAAAAATCACACAATTAATTTTTAATTTTTTTATTATTCTTGGAAAATATCTACTTTCTCACAATGTGCTTCAAACACTTCACATTATACACAGACATTTTTATATTTAACATTTTAACAAATTCTTTTACACGTCGATTAGTATTTTTAGCTGCGGATATTTTGACATAAGAATGTATACAGGGTGTCTCAAGAAGAACATACGCAGTCATCATTGACTTTTTTTAATGGAACACCCACTATTTTTTAATTGTACGGTAAATTCTGAACAGTTTCTTCGTTTTTGTAATAATAACGTTTGAAAGTTGATATTTCGAAATACTTATATTTTTTTAAAAGCCAACAAAAACAACCTGGCATGCCAAATTTTATCTTAAACAAAACAATTTTCTTCGTATTAATCGTTTCTCATTCCTTGACCCCTAGACCATTTTGATGTAATATTCTGTGACAATAAAATACAAACTATCACCGGCGTTTAGTTTGTCAGTGTCATTTTATCAGTTTTACGTTTCATTTTAAAAATGCATTTATCTGAGAAAGAACGTATTGAAGTACTTACGATGATTGGTTTTAGAGACAGAGTGCGTACTCAACAGGAAGTGTGTAATTTATTTAATGTAATTCATCCTGATCGACCTCCAATTACTGGATCTACTCTCAGCAAAATTGAATTGAAATTTGCTGAGTAAGGCTACGTTAAAGATTTACATTAAGGAAGACCAGCAGAAGTATCAGAAGATTCTAAACTATACGTTTTCCTAGAGTCTGTAAATAATCCCCATGTAACCGTTAGGACAATCTCCAGAATTTGTAATTTGTCATCGGGATCTGTGTCACAAATAAATATCATCATTATAAGATTCAATTGATACATGAACTATAGAAGACGGTTTTGACCGAAGAACGCAGTTTTGTGAGCAGATAATTGAGATGAATAATCAAAACTTAGATTTCACCCGAAATATTATTTTTTCTGATTAGGCTACTTTTGTTTTAAATGGACATGTAAACAGACAAAACTGCAGGTACTGGGCAACTCAAAATCCCCGTTGGACACAAGTCTGTCGCACACAGTATCGTCAAAAAATAAACGTTTGGGCGGATATTGTCGAAAACCGAATTCTTGGACCTTATTTTTTTGAAAAAATTTAAATGAACGCTATTTAGACTTTCTTCAGTTTGAACTCATCCCCGCTTTAGCTGTTGTGTTTCCTAATCCACAAGATCCAGATATTTCTCATAATGACTTATGGCTCCAACACGATGGGGCACCTCCTCATTTTGCAATTGCTGTTCGACAATTTCTTGACTTAACTTTCTTTAATAAATGGATGGACGCAGAGGCCCTATTGAGTCCTTATGGGGTTATTTGAAATCTAAAGTTTATGTAAATAATAACCTGTGTGGGTACACATGTTCGCAAGTGACCCATTTTAAGCATTACGTCAAGAGCTCCAGCAGGACGCCGACGGACGCACCAGCGTTCCAGGAAGGGTCTACGGCGGGCTGGCGCCGGCGACCAGATGCGTACTGATATACCTACGACCAACTCCACACACGGGGACTCTCCAACGAACACTCGCCCCGTCAACACGTCTTTTTCTATAAAACTTAGTTTCCAATAAAATACTTTATTATTACCGTTGACAGAGCGTTTTATTCTTGCTGTACAGCGAAAGCAACCCTCACCTGAAACAGAGAATACGCCAGGAAATAAGACTTATTCCAGCAGAGGTAATTGAAAACGTTCAACGGGAAACAATCCTTCGACTGCCAAAATGTATTGAAGTAAACGGACAAAACATCGAACATTTATTATAAAACGATAGTTATTTAAATAATGTTTTGTGATTAACATTAATTTTTTTCCATTTATTACATTTCAAACGTCATTATTTCGAAAACCGCTGATTTTAGAGATATGGTATGTTATACAAAAAGTGTTCAGAATCTACCGTACAACTCAAAAATGGCATAATATACAGGGTGTTCCATTAAAAAAATCAATGAAGGTTGCGTACGCCTTCTTGAGACACCCTGTGTACAATTATTTTATACAAAATCGTTTTTCCACAAAATAATTACCTAAATTTTAAACGAATTTGTTCCTTTCGTCATTTTTATTTCTCTTTACGCAAAAATTTATAGTTTACAATCATATTTAATTGTTCCAGTTATTAAAAATATTCTGATCACATTTAAAGGCTAGTAACCACAAATAAAACTTTATAGTCGTCTGTAAGACTCAGACGATTTCAATTCGGCAAAGCCCCCTTAATTAATAATAGATATTAGTAGAGGACATTCGTTTAATCCCGATAGCGTGACGTTCTAAATCAAGAAATGACATTGAAGACACAAGCCGCAGGATTAAAATAGATAGACGAGGATTCCGAAAGGATCCACCGATGTATCCTTATATGACACATGCCTATGCAGACGGGGAAACTTCAATAATTACCGAAATTAGCGCTCCTCTCCAGAAGTGAGTTTGTGCTGTTCGGAATTTATCCGGGATGATTAGCGTTTCAAGGACTCCGATGTACGGGGTGTCGCATTTTCGGCGTTTCGAAAACCTCGGTTGTCAATGAACGTTGATTTTATGACAGCCTTCTCACAATATGGACTGGGAGGTAGGTAAGTCTACGCAAACATTACAATGAATATTCAGGATTTACAAACTTATACAGGACATTTGAAAATACACTAATAAAAATTTTATGTAAAATTACATTACAGAAATAGTTACATTAAGCATGTTATTTAACACTTTTTGTATAATTCACACAAAACGGAAAGGGACAGGAAAACTATATAGTATTTTTAAGAAGCAAAATAAGTCTAGACATTATTTTGTAATATTTTTAGAAAGAATATATATTTTTACATATTTAAGTAATTTTCTGACACGTTACGACGTAAGTACCTACTTAAGTAACGGGAAAATAATATTAAATAAACCTAATATTAATTAACCAACTTTCTTAAAATAATAAGGAAAAACTTGGTAGAGTCGGTTTAAATATGCAACGTTTCGTCTCTCCAGGACCATCATCAACTACATTTTTTTAAATACGACACTGGAAATTTGATTATAATTTTCGCAAGCCTTCATGACCCCCAATTCTGTACTGCCGCAGCTCGAACCAGATTCAGATGTTTTGTCTCGAAAAATTCATATCCAGTGTATTCGTTCCAAATTTAAGTTTAAGTTATTTAAACTCTTACCACCACGCGTTACAATAAAACATTTATTATTATTAACTATTACCATCACTTGGTCATACATAACTCAATAAGTTGTTGCGTCAAAATTAAAACATTACAATTTTAATTTTATTATGACAAATTAATTCTTAAAAATACATATGAACAACCAAAACGTGAACTGAATATTATTCTTAAAAAAATTTCAGTAAATGTTCAAAATCATTTTCGTTTTGGCAAAAATGAAGATCAGCGTAATATTATCAAAATTTATTATATCTGTAACCGCAACCGAAAGAGCATGTCAGATGTATTTGTATGAATATATCCTGAACAAAAATAGATCAGAATTTGTTTGAATTTTGAGCACTCGAGAAGCCTACAAATAACTATGGACACGAGAATAAAACTAATATTTTTTTATTTTAATGCGTGGTGGTAATAGCTTAAATAACTAGGTGGATTTTACAGGATCTAACGGCACTTACAGTGTACAATAATTCAATAAACAAAGAAATCTAAATAAAAAATTTAGATAAATTTGGAACGAATACACTGAAGATGAATTTTTCGAGACATAATGTCTGAATCTGGCTCGGGTTGAGGCAGTGCAGTATTGGGGGTCATGAAGGCTTGCAAAAAATGTAATAAAATGTGCAGGGTCGTATTTAAAAAAAAATGAAGTTGATGATGGTCCTGGAGAGACGAAGCGTTACATATAAAAATTGATTATGCCATTCGATAGAGGGCAAAAAGTGGCCATGAGAAAGTGTTCTTTTTTCAATATCACCTCAAACAAGGCTCAAAATGAAACAAAAACGAATTCCCAAAATTTCCGTTTTTTTTTTAATATTTCGAAAATTAATCATGATAGCCTTAATTTTTTAGAGGCATAATGTTGGTCCCCTGATTACGTAACTTTGCCCCCATTTAAGCTACTTCGTGCCTCTTACCGTTTTCGAGATCCCTGTAGTGAGAAGCGAATTTGTAACAGCCTATAGGGTGTCTCAGAATAACGTGTACAACGGAATACCACATATTCGTGGACTCAAAATAGGCAGATTTAGGCTTATTCACCTATATGCGAAATCACTTCGTTTGGCCGCTAGATATCCTCAAAGTTTGTGAAAATTATATAAATTTTGTAAATAACTCGAATACGTATTAATCGATTTAGATTTAAAAAATATTTTTTGTACCCAAACCGCCCATTTAATCAAAATTATATAAGTGGCCCAAAAACTTCCAAATGGTATCACCTATCAAATAAAAAATAGTCGTCATTATTGCCCGAAAGAGTAAAAAGTTGTGAACAGATATATCACCACACATCAATTTTGTATGAGTTGCGAGTTTTAAAAAACACTCTGTAAAACACCAAAATGTATAGATTGAAAGTAAAAATCCACACTCAAAAAATAATCTATATCGATTAATACGTATTCGAGTTATTTACAAAATTCATAGAATTTTCACGAACTTTGAGGCCATCTAGCGGCCAAACGAAGCGATTTCGGATATCTATAGGTGAATTAGCCTAAATCCGCCTATTTTGAGTCCACGAATCTGGTTTTCCATTGTACACATTATTCTGGAAACAGCCTGTATAAAACAGTTTCTGTAAAAAATCTCCTTATTTAAAGGAAAAAGTATTTTATTTTAAACACCGTTTATTTGGTAACTTCTTTATTCAATATTTAAATTTAAAAATGAGTTACCAAATAAATTTTCATACTCTCAAAAATCGTATAAAGCTTGAATTAATCTTTAACTATGAGCACTAATTAAATAAACAATATACGGGGTGTTTTTAAAATAAGTCCGTTCTTTGAAAAGAGTGATAAAAGGCACAAAAATGAGCAACTTTTATTAAGAAACTGATGGTCTAAATGCTTCTGTTTTCGAGAAAATTAATTAAGAATATTAACCATAAATGTAAGCCGACCCTGTGCATCTTGTGCACGTGTGTTGTGTGTTGCAGTATACTTAGCCGGTGTATAAAACTCACAGAACTGTGTGGCGTGCACTACGGGAACAATTATTACACTCCTATCATGTACAAAGGGTTCAGACATTAAATAACAATGATTTTCGGCCCCGTGTGGAGTGACCTAATCCAAATTACTGGAAAATGGTCGCATGGTCCAAGGACACACAATGTCTTGTTCTTTTAAAATACATACAACTGAAAATAACTAATCGTGCCCATTCACTTAAAAAAAAAATACTTGATCTGTACCGATTACGATTACCGTGATTGATATTTTACACGAAAAATAATAAAAGGGGTTGTACAAAACGCAACAATTGATAAGAGTGGTAAAAAAGTGGTCTAGAGATAATATCGTGGTTGGAAAAACTTGTCTGGCATAGCAAATCCACGTTTAACTTACAAGAGGCATGTCTACTAATACTTTTTTCTGAACAATTTATTTAGTAATTTACACTTTCCAACCGAGCTTTTTAAAAGAATGAAATTGTAGACATTCTTAAAAGGTTTAGGTACAAATATTGTATTTTGATTGGAAAACCAATTTAAATTAAAAACATATGGTCCCAACAAAATCACTCTTCCCAAATCGAGTATCCATTTTGCAGAACGCCAATCCGCTAGACAGAGGTTAAAGTTTTCCTAGTGATAATGGTAAAATAAATAATTTGTCGTGCGCATTAACAATTTTTCACGGAAAATCTATATACGTCCCTAGATATATAGGTACCCTATTTTTTCCATTGCGTGGCTTGAAATTCTTGTAATTAATTTCATAATTCAGTTAAGATTATTTTATTTAATTTAACATATACAGGGTGGGCCATTAGTGTGAGAAAGTAAAATAGCTCCCTTGTTACTCATAATACAGAAAAAAAGTTTACATAAAAGTTATACAGAATCGAGAAATGGCTTTGAAAAAAACTGTCACATTGTGTCAACTTGTCAGTTCATAATTTATCATTCCATTTTGAGTTAATTTTATTAGTTAATACTTATTTGTGGTATTCTATAAAATAATAAAAATTAACTTTTTTCAGAAATGTTGCTATATCTTAAAAACTAACAATTTTAGATATAGAACATGCTTAATAAAAGTTGAAGTGGACCGATATGTGAATAAAATAGAACAATAAAATATAGGGTGTTCCATTTGAAAAATTTTAGAAAATCAAGTTTAAACTTTCTAAAAATGATCATATTATAAAAAATGCCCTGCATAAAATATCGATATTAGCTAATATAGGGGCCTTTGTCTAACATTTGCTTATAACTCTGTCTAATTATTTTGTTCCAAGTGTTAGTAGTTGAAAATTAATACAACTTCTGCGCGGTCATGTTTTTTCCAAAATTCGAAGAATTTTCTACATAACTTGGCAACCCCACACTAAAATGATAAACTGTTTATATTGCCATGTATAGAATTTTCTCGGAGATCCATATGTTTAAAAATATACAAGGTGTTCCATTTAAAAAATGTAATAATTGGCATGTCCCGTTTTTACTCATCGACCTGTGTGTTCCAAATTAATTTTGTCCTTTAGGTTTTTTGATTCTGTACAACTTTTATATAAACTTCTTTTGTGTATTATGAATAACAAGGATTATTTTACTTTCTCACACTAATGGCCCACCCTGTATATGGGGTGAATGTCAAAGTACGATATCCTTGTTTTCTAAGAACTGTCAAATTACCCAGATTTGTATCGTAGATATTATATTTACAATTAGATGACTTGCGGCTACATGCGGCATTTGTTGGTACCGCCAATTAATTTAACAACATACGATTCTAAAGAAATGCTAAAGTAAAAGAAAAAATTCTCACTCTCAGAAAGAACAACAGCATTCCCCAATTTAACGATATTTTGAGAAACTTCGATGGAACATGATTATACAAAGATGATATAAATTTAATAAAAAAAGATTATATAAATTAAAATATTTGAGACTATCGGAAATGTGGAATATGAAATCTATATGAAACAGTTTTAATTAAATTATGTTTTTCTATACAGGGTGAGTCAGAAAAGATAGGTCAACACTAAGCTGGAGATACTAGACACCAAAATATTATGTTTAACTCATCACGCCTTATACGCTGGTTTAAGAAAGACAGGGTGTTCAAGGTTTAAATTTTATTCAGAAATTTCTCAATAATTGAGAAAGTTTTCATAGTATAACTCTGAAAATTGGTAGTACTGAGTTTTTTGGTGTGAGAATTACGAATTTGAAACTTATTTTGACGTTTCTCCTAGAGGGCGTTAGTTTCACTGTATTATTATTTTGATAAATCAAAACATATTTTTTATCTGTTGAGCTATGCTTAAAAAAAGTTAAAAATCTGAATGAACGATCAATTCTTCATAAAAAATGTACTCTTGCTTAACTCGCCTAACTTTATCGGTTTCTGAGTTATTTGCATTTAATAGTTTCAATGTACTTTGTGGTGATTTTCTTTCAGGCGTTGCTATTTCTTATCTAAGTAAGTTTGCGTCAAATTTTTATGTCAATAAATATTAGCGTATTTTGCGTGCGTGTGATTTATTATTCGTGCAAAATTATTAGTTAGTGATCAAAAAATGCCGCGACATAATAATTTTTCCAATAGTGCGATGCGTGATACGATTTGTGTTTTTGCTCAGGCTAATTTCAATGAACATGCGGCGGCTTGAAGATATGTACAATTGTACCCAAATATATTTCAAACTAATTATAAACTATTCAGAAATCTTTACAACCGCTTAGACGAATCTGGATCTTTTCGACCAAAAAGTAACCATGGTACTCCAAAATCTGTCACAGCTGATGAAAAAGAGGAAATTTTAATTCATGTTTCGGAAAATTCCGGTATGAGTACTCGTCGGTTAAGTGCGGTAACGGGGGTAAGCTAATCGTCCATTTGTAGGATTTTAAAAAAGAAATGCTTCATCCATATCATTATACTCCGAGTCAGCAGTTATTGCCTCAATATTTACCAGCTCGCCTACAATTTGCTCAGTTTGTACAAAATATGCAAACGGATAAACAAGATTTA
This sequence comes from Anoplophora glabripennis, assembly GCF_000390285.2. Classification (NCBI taxonomy): domain Eukaryota; kingdom Metazoa; phylum Arthropoda; class Insecta; order Coleoptera; family Cerambycidae; genus Anoplophora; species Anoplophora glabripennis. The sequence goes on along the minus strand of NW_019416271.1, from coordinate 444,505 downwards.
CTCAATAAGATTCTATTTACCGATGAGGCGACATTTACTAGACGGGGAATTTTCAATTGGAAGAACGATCATTTGTCGGATTCCGAGAATTCGCATGCTGTAAAAAAAAGACATTTTCAGCATGAGTTTCAGGTGAATATTTGGTGTAGTTTAATTTCTGTTTTTTTTTTTCGTAGGACCTTTTGAATTACTACCTAATCGAACTGGACCTCATTATTTAAACTTTCTTCAACATAATTTAAACGAACTTCTAGATAATATACCACCCGCTTTAAGATAGAGTATGTGGTTTATACACGAAATTGCGAGACCACATTTTACCTTGCCAGTACGCCAGTATTTAAATGGACATTTTCCTCATCAGTGGATTGGCCGTGGAAGTGAATTTAGTTGGCCACCGAGAGGTGCAGACTTAAACCCTCTGGACTACTCAGTATGGTCAAACTTGAAGGATATGGTTTATGGTGAAGAAATAAATCATGTTGAAGAGTTGCGGCAGCAAATACAAGTAGGGACACTTTGTTTAATATTAAGAGACATTTAAGAGAGTGTATAGTAAACTGTATGGAAGTAAGTGGTGGACACTTCCAACATTTGATTTAAGGTTTGTTATTATTACTATTATCAATAATTGTTATTGTTAATTTGATATTTTGAGAATAAAATCACCATAAAATACATTGAAACTTTTAAATGCAAATAACTCAGAAACCGATAAAAATTTAGGCGACCTAAACAAGAGTATATGTTTTATGTAGAATTGAACGTTCTTTTAAACTTTTAAGTACAGCTCAACAGATAAAAATAATATATTTTGATTTACCTAAATAATACGGAAAAAGATTTTTGCTTCCAAAAGAGCGGAAATAAAACGGTTCCCAATGATGCGTTAAAACATTTGTTAAACGTAAACAAATGTCGTATCGTGTGGATGATGCACATCGGTACATTCCATGTCTTCATTTGCAAATATTAATCAGTAAGGTTCATTCCCACAGACTTGAACTTGTATTCTCTTTATATTCATAACAAAATAGCAAAAGTAGATATTTGGCATGTGCTCATATTTCACATTTGTAATTTAGTCAAATAATCTGCAAATATTTGACACGACGAGTGTGTTTGCCAAGTGACTTCATCTGGTGAAGACGGAATCGATCTATGGGGAGATTTTTTACGAGACTTAGTGGAATTATCGGGTACGCCACTGGCGCAAAAACAAAAAACGGCGGTCGCCGCAACCCTAATCTATGCTCGAGTCCTATTTTCCGTACGCCATACGACCGATTTTCCGATTTTAAACGCGCGACGACGAAAATGATGGCCCTTCATTCCGGGACAGAGGACTATTAATAAACACAATAATAAAGAACGGTATACAGGACGCAGGGACGAAACGTCCCTCGGCTCCCTTTTAGACATGAACAACGTCTTTACAAATCATTAGTTATCCTTTAGCAAGGACTCGCCTGGATGTCCTACCCCTTTCCTCATTTATTAATTAATCATCTGAAATTTAACATATCGTATATATTATAGTCTGATATATGGTGTTTGGCCATCGCTACTCTCGGGGGCTTAAGCTTAGGAAAATATTGATTCAAGGCAGGGGGAGAGCCAACGGAAATTTTCGTTTGAAAAAGTAGACGATTCCCTAAATCACCCTACACTAGATATAGTACAAAGTTGCGCAGTAAATATGGAGAAATTATGAAGATTACAAGGTACAAGTTAAAATTTAATCAAGCGTTCTTTATTTTTAAAGCCCGAATTAATAAAAGTTTAGTATTGGTTAGACCAGTGGCGGCTCGTCGTATGAAGCAACTGAGGCCGGAACTCACTGTAAAATTTGGCTCTCACACCGTATATTTTAATAATAAACAGTTAGGTAAACTAATTTCCAATTATCTACCTATTACATTTATCAAAAATGAAAATAACAGTATAGAATAATTATTTGAATATTGAATATCCCGCCGCTCGCCGTTTCCATTGGCGCGGCATTGGATACTGTTACTCCCCACTAGTCCCCACCACAGTGAGGACAGAATTTCTTAGTTTGTAGCCGCGTCACACTTGCCTACAATATGCTGTAGTTCCCCCTCTACACGAGGCGGTTAAAATAACGTGATTTACGAGGGAACTGAGGCCCGCTAAGAGCTGCTTATATATAGTTTCAATTCGCGGTTAATGTATGCGTCGTATAGTACGCGGGTAGTGTTTGATGTCAGTATGAGAGATAGTACAGAGACTTTAAGGATAAGAACAAGGTAGGTATTAATTTAAAGTAAATAAAAAACAACTTCCTTACAACAAAACAAAGTACGGCTAAATTTAACGTAATTAAATAGATACTTATTATATTATCAAATTCCTACATAGCTAATAATGAATCTATCTCTTAATATTGTTTTATCTTTTGAAACACCTTTTTCAAGACGTAATGACGTAAACTACTGCTCTAAACAAATTAAAATCGCTAGTCAAAGAATTTCTGAATTAAGAAACGGAAAAAAAATTAAAAATATCACTGGACTACCAAGTAAACGACGAATTAGAAATATTTTCGAAATATATTTCCCTTTAATCAAGTAGGTACCTACTCGTTTTGGAAGTTTGCATGATTTAAATTTTTTTGCTTTAAAAGATTTCTCAAAATTTCCCGAATATGCAAACAAATTTCCCGAAAAATCGTTTGACTGTTTATTACCTACAAATGTATCCAATCGTTTTTGAAATAGATAGGTTGAAAAACCAATTTAATATTTTATACAGAGACGAACAATTTCGTAATTTAGAAGTTCAAAAAACGATAAAAATATTATACGAGGAATTTAAAATGGTATTTTCGGAAGCATACAAATTGTTTTGTCCAGTTTTAACTATTCCTGCACGTTATTGCACGATCTTAAGCACGTTAAGACTTAGAAATGCGATGATACAAGAGCGCTTAAACAATTTATCAGTGATGAGGATAAAAAAGAACTATTGCAAAGTCTTAGTGCCGATCCTCAATTTTATGAAGATATTATAAGTAAATTTGTAAATTTAAAAGACGGAACAATAAACCTGTTTTATAAAAATATTCACTACATTTTAAAAATATTTTGTTAAAAGTGGAGGGAAATGAAAAGGTGGCGGAGTTATTTTATCTGTAAATAGATTACTTGGCTGGATATTCATAAAGTAGGAACAATTTTGTTAATTATTAGGTAAATATATTACTTTGTTTTTTTTGTTAGGTACTTAATTTTATTGTAAATATAATTTTTAAAGTTTTGATATTACTAATATAATTTTTTAATTTACGTTTATAGTAGGCGAAGATCTCCATAATAAAAAATGACGTGTAAATTTATTTCCATTTATTACTTGAGAGCGGATTAACAAAATATCCAGAAAATATAGTTGCGTATTATTTTTTATAAAATCTATTTTTCTATAAATGCAACTAAAAGTTTCCAGATGCATTTAGTCGTTTGAGCTTGAAAATAAAAAATTTTTGCCTGCGGCGCTTTTTTTTTCTTTTTTGCCTACCTAGTAAAAAAGCCACGAGCTTCACCTATTCACAATGTCACGAGCCGACACTGGATTAGACAAGTCCAACTTAGAACATTGACGGATGCATATGCTGCCAAAATATGAGAGAGAACACAAAGTCCAGCTCTTAACCATATTTGAGCGAACATAATGGGCCTGTCACTATGTAATTTTTACTTTGTGTGCCCGTTTTCGAGATAATGTTAAAGTTGACATTGGAAAAACGATTTGCATAGTTTAAATTTATTTGTTTTTGTGAGTTTCCATTGTGAGAGATGACATATTATAATTTTTTTAACGGTATTTTCCACCTCCAAAATTTTGGCCAAACTCCGTCAAATTATATGAGGGGCAAGGGGTTACGACGTAGTTTTTATGTGTGCAAGATTTTGTCGATTGTATAGAAAATTGCTTGGGCAATAATTGTTTATAGAGTATGTTGAAAAAAATTTTAAATGGCTATAAAAGTGTAAAAATAGGTATTTTTAGTATTTATCATTGTTTATTATAACAACAAGTATCTCTAAAAAATTGTGTGCCATTTCTAAACCTTAACTTAAACCCACGCTATGCGATAAACTTTTTGAAATTTTCTTAATTAACAATCCTGTCAATCGAAAACAACGAGATCGATCGTTGCAAAATTTTTAGGGTAGAATTGACATATGTTTTATTATTTGTTCACAAAGTTTCATCAATATTTATAAATATTTACTTATTTTAAAAATTGCTCCAAATATACATATGATTTTCACCCATTGTTAATGCAAAATTCACCTTTTTTGATTTGCAGTTGTTGTAACTTTATAGAAAATCGTCAAATAAACAAGAAATAAAGAATGACTTTTTTTATTTAGGGCCTAGTTTAAATGTTACAGGGAAAAATATGTCGAAAAACGGGTCATTTTTCGTTCTTTTTGTATGTTTGTTGTTCCCCTGAATTTAGCATTGGTTTTTTGGTATAGGCAAACTCGGATTCTTATTCTACATAATATTTGGAATTTTTCTGTACAACACCACTGGTCGTAGCTGACCAGTGTGACGATATAACCTTAAAAATGTTTGCAAAATCTCAATCCAGTATGTAAGAAAACAACAGGTTGTTAATAGAAATCGATGTAAAATTTTTAGACATCCTGTATCTCGGAAAAGGAGCGTCCAAATTAAACATGACAACAAAGGTCCCATTATTTTCTGAGGTTAGCGGCTTGACTCACTAATTTACAACACACTGTATAACAGATTCTGTTAGTTGAGAAACTGTTTAACTTTAATTTATCCCCGGCTACCTTGATCAGGTTAATGAAATTTTGGGGAAAACGATATGGTAAAGAAAAAAGTAAAAAGAAATCGTAGATGTCGTTGTTCAAAAACCCGTTTGACTCCGGGGTGCTTTCGCAAGAATTATCTAGTTCTGCCTAAGTAAGGTGGGATTGAATAAGCATTATTCACCCGAGACACACAACTGGCGAGTAGTACCAGGTACCATATTTACAGGTGAACCTCGAGCAATTAATTCCGATAATATTTACGATTTAACGCAACCCGCTACCGTCTTACCTTCTGCTCCGGCCTGGGTATAATATTTCTAATAAAATATGCCCACGATAATAATAATAATAACCCTGTCCTCCTAAAGCGGCGTGCGAGACCGTACGAGGAGGAGAAAAAAAAAACCGAAACCACAATAATCATAACTATAACATAAGTCCGTCACCGTGGCGATAAACAAGACAAAATCGTACCTCGGCATCTGTACAAAATAGCTACACGTAACGCAGACCGAGATCCTCAGTATTTATTCCACAAATTTACGAGTGAAGATCGGATCTTTGGAGTGCAATTATAAAGTTGATGTATGGTCCGGTCTCGGAGCGCAATAGAAACGCCTTTATGCTACCTGAATATGTGATTACCTGGTTGGTTGAGGTTAGGTTTAACCCCAAACATTCGCATGCCGTGCCTCGCCGAGCTGCCGGCCAGATCAAGACGTCAGCGAAGTTTATTGTAAATACAAACTATAAATACCATCGGACCCGGCGGGTTCTTCGTTTGGACTGTCCGAGTGATTTCGGGCGACGAAACAGGACCGCGGCGTACCGATTTCTAGTTACTTTTAATTCACATACAGGGTCCCTGATAAATATGGAAAAGGTCGATTATCCCCTAAGGTAAGGTAGTTATCGAAAATCTATTACAATAAAGAATAATATATTTCAATTCTTCTCAATAATCTAAACAAAATTCATATGGCACATTATGTACCTTAACATAACCGTTTTCGAGATATCGAACTTTGAAAATAACTTTTACTATTCTCAAATTGATAAAAGAAAAAGGGCCTCAAATTGGATATTTGTTTTGAAAATAACACAAGGTGGAAGATATGGACATGATTTAATTTTATTATGTTTTTTACAGAAAATAAAAAAGCATAATAATAGTTCAGGGTTGATAAAAATTCATATGGCACATCATGTACCTAAACTTAACCGTTTTCGAGATATCGAACTTTGCAAATAACTTTACTATTCTCAAATTTATAAAAGAAAAAGGGCCCCAAATTGGATATTTATTTTGAAAATAACACAAGGTGGAAGATATGGACATGATTTAATTTTATTATTAGTTTTTTACAGAAAATAAAAAAGGCATAATAATAGTTCTGGGTTGATAAAAATGCATGAAACAAAATTTTTTTTAATTTTATGAAAACAATATGCCAGAATGAACAACAAATATTTTCTTTGGAATTCTATTTTATAAGGTGATCAAAGAGTTCACCATTTACCACCTGACGGTAATGAATTCGTTAAACAAAATTTTGTAGTGAATCTAAAAGGGTCTTGGGAGGAATAGTGGAAATTTCATGGCTTGCCCTTTGCTGCAACTCTTGCGGCCTATTTTTCTAGACTACATTTTTTATATGACCCTGCATAAAAAAGTCAAGCGGAGTTATATTGGGAGACCTAGCTAGCCATTCAATTGCCCCTGTGCGTCAAATCCATTTATCAGGAAAAGTTTCATTTAGATATGCCCGTACCACATGTCCAAAATATGGAGAAGTCCCATCATGTTGAAAGCACACTTTGTTCTGCCGGTAAATAGGGACTGTTATTGTTTGGGAATAATCGTTTAAGCTCTGGAACAATATGTTCTTGCAAAAGTAATAAATGTTGTTCAGAGGTCAAATTTTCGTTTAATTCACATTTTCGTTTAATTTATCCATAATAATATCTTCTCAGAACTCGATTCTACGGTCGTAATCGTCTTCATTCAATTCTTGTAACAATTTTTTTTATATGGATATAATTTTTCCCGCTTGCAAATTTTTTGAATGAAATATCAACTCTGTTATGACTTAAAGCTCTCTGTTGTCTCGAATTTATTGGATTTTTCGCCACATCCTACATGGCATTCAAAGAATTTTCTTAATTTGTTACACTTACTGGTCTTCCACTTTTTCGTCGATCTGTAACACCTCCAGTTTCACGAAAAAACTTGAAATGACCTTGAAATAACCTCTGGGTGACATTGTCGGGTAAAACAAAACAAATTCGGATTCAGCGACCTCGAAAACTTTAACATAAAGTTTTTCAAATTTTTCTCAGCAGTTATTCTCACTTTGACCTTCAAATGATCTTAAATCTGATATAATAGAGGTCAACCGACCCCGGATTCGAAATCAGCGACCCCAAAAACCCTAGGGTATCCTACTGAGGTCTAGAGATACTACGTATATCAAATGTTGACATGTGTAATTTAGAAGTAGTTTTCGTCAACGTCGCAGAAATATTATATCTCTCTCGTCAAATTATCTAACGAGCGTTCAAATAAAAACGTGGTCAAGTTGGTTCTGAAAATTTGGACGTAGGGCGTAGCGTATAGCAAATGAACTTAAACGTCATCTGTCAAAGCGCTATATCGCCGCTATCAATTTGAATATTTTCGTTTTAAAAAGCGTTTAAAAAGGTGTTTTCTCAAGAACAAAGAGTGTTTATCATAGACTCCTACTGTAGAAATGGACGCAAGATTGATGGAATATGGAAGTATTCTATTGAGGAATGTTTCATAGAATTTCAAAATCAATTTCCCGGCGTTGTTGAGTACAAAATTTTTCAAAGTGCAGTTCAGCGTTATGTTAATGTTTTTCGTGAAACGGGCAGTGTAACAAGAAAAGAAGGAAGCGGCCGACCTAAAAAGCGGACTGAAGAATTAAAAGAAAATGTCCAACAAATAATGGAAAATGCGCCAAGAACTTCTGTACGTGTTTTATCACAAATGGTGGGAGTATCAGTCGGTACCTGCCACACAGTGTTAAAAGAAGATTTGCGTTTGTTCTCCTATCGTTTAACTTGTCAGCAAGAACTTCATGAAGTTGATTTTCCGCGACGGGCTGTATTTTGTGAATGGTTTTTAAACAACTACGGTGAACTTCATAATATCACCTTTTTTTCTGATGAAGGCTGGTTTCATTTAAGTGGTTACGTAAACTCACAGAATATAAGAATGTGGTCTTCTGAAAAACCAGATAACTTTTTTGTCGAGGGCCCTCTACACGCTCAAAAAATTGGAGTTTGGTGTGCTCTCAATCGAAGGAGGATTTATGGACCTATTTTTTTTAATGATACCCTTACTGCGCAAAGGTATAGAAAAGAAATTATCGCTCCTTTTGTTAACCAGCTGGAAGAAAACGAAATTACAAACTTTTACTTTCAATATGTTGAGGGAAGTTTTCCAAAATCGACTAATAAGTCTCAATGCTGAACATGAATTTCCATCGAGGTCATGTGATATTACGCCGTGTGATTTCTTTTTGTGGCCTTACCTTAAAAACACAATTTTTGAACTGCCTATTCCTGATTTAAACCATCTGCAGGCTCGACTTATAGACAAGATTCGTGAAATTAACAATACTCCGAGCATCTTAGAAAATGTCTTTAATTCTTTGAGGAACAGGTGTGAAAAGTGCTTGGAACAAGGAGGGGGACACTTTCAGCAGCTGCTTTAATTTATTGTTATAACAAGGAGGGGGACACTTTCCGCAGCTCCTTTAATTGTTTGTTAAGTTATATAGTCATTAACGTTATTGAAACTGACAGCTGCTATACAGCTCGTTGAGAAATGAGGTTAAGTTGGTCGCTATAAGCTACTCCCTACGTCCAATATGTCAGAGCCAACTTCGACCACGTTTTTATTTGAACGCTCGTTATAAACATCGTAAGCATCATGTGAAAGTTTAATTGAAAAAAACTGCTGACAATCAATTAAGAATAATGTTGAACGTATTAAAGATATATCAATTTTTGAACTACCTGAAGGTAATTTTGGTACATATACAGATCTACCTTGATTTCTACTTTTATTCAAAAGGGTGCAGATGGTTGATTTTCCAACCCCTGTTATTTTGGATCACATTTCAACAATGTTGTCCATAATAATTGGATGATGTAGAAGTCGCAGCATTTTTCGTTTTTATGGAAGAGTGCCTCAGAAATTAATTGTTAGGCATATGTCAAAGTAATTTCAATGTCATATTATAACTTATATGTATAGTCCTCGAACTTAGTGATTTTAAGGATTTCAAGGAAGTACGATGGTTTTTTCGGGTTCTTATGTAGTGGGGTGTGTAGCTGATACCTTTGCAGAGACTATGCAATTTATTCGCAATAGAAAATGGAGTGTCAAAATAGAATAAAAGAAACTGCGAAACTTCTGAAAAGAGCGATCTCTAGATACATTGTGTTAATTGCACATGTTCCTGCACATGTGCAACTAAAATCATGAAATAATTATTATTTATTGTATAAGTATTTTAAGTAGCATTTTATCCACGCAAGAATGTTTAAACGCGAGAACGTAGGTCGAGCGTTTAATATTCTTTTTTATTCGTTTTATCCATAATCCCATCACAACCATATTTGTGGAGTCAAAGTTATTGGAATTTGTTAAAAAAATATTCGCATGACTTGATATTTCTTACTATGCTCAATAAGTTTTGTTATACCTACTGGTTGCTATGGTACGTTGTTTATTATCAATTATTTAATAAACAGTTCTATCTGAATTTGGTAAAAATGCAAGAAAGTAATTATGTTCCTGTGGCTGTTTTTGAAGAAGCTCAAGAAGCAATTTTCCATTTATTGCCAGCGCAATCCAGGGAACATTACGAAAAAGTCTGCGCTGAATTTAACGAATGGAGGGAAAAACGAGGGTAATGACAATAATTAATAAACAAGTAATGTCCGGTTATAAGTGATTGTGGATAAAACTATTATTGTACAGGCTCTTATGAAAGTCACATTTTACACTGAAATATTAAAGTAAAAAATTGTCACCTTTGACACGAAAGTTGAGAAAATATTATACACGCGCTGCAGCTTGACACAGTGGAACTATTGATTTAATGGAACCTGGTGGGGTGTACAGAATTAAAAAGCAACTTTTTTTATAGTCGTTTTATTGCCGATTCGCGATTCGGGCCCCGATACGGAAGAATTGCAGATAAATAACCCTTCCGCCCAATTAAGCAATACCACCCCTTCAAAGGCCCGGCAGCAAATCAAATTATCAGGAATTCAACCCTCTTAGGCGAGCCCAAAGAACTCCGAAAGTGTTGAGACGCGTAATTAAAAAAAATAATATCGAATACAAATTGAGTTATGGCAGCAATTTCAAGTTTAAATAAAGGGTTGAGGGACCCCGATATAAAGGAAACTTGCAAGAAAAAACGTATAAATCACAAATTAAGTGGTTTTTTAGGTAGATAAGGGGTGACTCGTATAAAACAAGGGGGACCGCCTTAAATTAAAAAAAAGGGGTAGATGGTATTGGATAATAAATTTTGGATTCTATTTAAAAGTTTAATACACTTGTTACAGTGAATAGAGGACTTTGTGAGGAGCCAGGAGTCATTGATTACGTCCTGTTGAATTCTTTAAGATGCCGGAAAACCCTAATTTATTTCTTTTAATTTGCCGGAATTTATTATTATCCACATAAAAGAGAGGCTTTGCCTGTAATTCCGTCCAACTTTCGCGAGATTGAGATTCGCGTTAAGCCCACAATTCACGAAAAATTAGATTGCGCGAACGTGTACGGCCTACCTCACATAGTTGGTAGTCAAGTCAATCTAGAAGTTTTAATAACCAGTTTAATGTTAAGGAATATTTAGGTTGAAAGGTCACGTCGGGGTCACCACTTGAGGGTTGCTTTCGGTGTGCAGGAAAATGAAACTCTCTCTCAACGGTAAATAAAAAGTATTTTTATTGAAAACGATAGTACAGTGAAAAGAAATGTTGTCGGGGCGAACGTTCGTTGGAAAGTCCTGGTGTGGAGTCGCTCGCAGGTATATGTATTCAGTTCCTGGTGCCAATCTGCCGTGGACCTTTTCCTGGAACCACGGTGTGAGCGTCAGGCGTCCGTTCTTTGTCCTTGCAACTGTTACACTGGTTCGGCGTCAGACTACTTAAAATGGGTACCCACACAATATATGGGATATGGATGTATACAATCACATACAGTCCGAGAAACAATTTAATTCAACATTTCCTGGTCATGTAGTTTCCCGTTTTGGTGATCAGAATTGGCCGCCCAGGTCATTCGATTTAATGTCGTTTGACTTTTTCCTTTGGGATTTTTTGAAGTCTAAGGTTTATGCTAACAACGGTCAAGAAAATGAGTGCGTATGTACCAACAAAGCTGTGAAGGACATTTATCCAGTATGTTATTCCATATATACTTTATGAATCAATAAAAAATGTACAATTTTTAATTAAAAAAACCTGTATTTCCTATAAAAATTACTTTTTGAGTGAATTTTTGGACACCCTTGAAAAAGAAAATTAACCCTCAAAGGTCACACTAGTGCTAATTCGCACCACCGTTTTTTTTAACAGTTGACATTTCTCAGGTTCCTCCGACCCCGATAATTCTTTCTATAGCCCAAACAGTTGAGCCGTACCACAGCTGGCCTCAATCTGTTATTGTCGGCCAAATTAGAGAGTCTGAAAGGTCCGGTCGGTGCGATTTCGCACTAGTGTGACTTTGGTGTGGGCAAAAGTGTGGTTAAATTTATATCATGTAATCTAGAAATAAAGTGAATTGAAATGGAAATTTCCAATTTTTTTCAACTCATTTTACATGTCGAATAGACTAGAACATTGTTTATTTATAATATTATTAATAATTTTTCAACCACTTTTTTCATTATTAATTTAATTGTAGCACGTATTTGTCAATATTTATGGAAAATGTTGTTTAAATTAATATCTTTATACAAAAGAGTGCAAAATAAACATCATTTACAGAGCCAAAAATCACAATTTCAAAAAATTCCTATATTCAAGATGCCGGCAAATATCGATAATATAATTTTATCAATATGGGGTATTTTTTTAAACAGACATCAACTTCAAAATCCTTTTTTATACTTTTTCTCTAACCATTATTTAAAAAAAAATACGAATGTAAAAAAAGTCATTTTTCGATAACTGTTTTTTTTCAATCGCATTTTTTATTAACATTTTTTTTTCAAAACTAATTACATCATTCGATTTCTCGGAAATAAATAAATACGTCGTTTTCGTTAGCAAATAAAAAAGACATAGTTGGCAATATCCCAATTCGCACTAGTGTGACTTTTGAGGTAGCGCACCCCAAGTGTGACCTTTGAGGGTTAAGAACGGTTCTTATACAGGATGTTTTGAACAAAGATCCCCAACTTCAGGGGTATTAGAACATCAAAAATTAATTTTTTATTAGGATCATGGGACTTTTGTCTTTGGTTTTTGAGATATTTCAGATAATAGGCAGATTTTAAGACTTTGTTTTAAATACAATTTTCTCCACATCTGTTTCAAAAGAGATGCATTGCAGGGGAATTTAATAAGTATAACTAAGTTATTAAGAATAAGTCAATATTGTAGGACAAGGGTCGGCAACTGGCGGACCGCGGTCCAGGTCCGGACCGCGGAAGGTAAAATACTGGACCGCCAAAAATTTTTTGAAAGTATAAATTACTCAAATAAATTATTTAAAAAATGTTTTTTACGTTTAAGTGCCAATCTTATCATTTTTTCTAGCATTTTACAGTTGTGTGAGTGTGTGAGTTCTTAATGGTTAGTAAGCAGATTAAATTTGAGTCCAAATTAAAATAAAAAAATAAGAAATATGAATTTTTTTCTGGACCTCGTTAAAAATTTTTAAAAGTATCCGGACCCCACCTAAAATTACTTGCCGACCCCTGTTGTAGGATGTTATCTGGACAATATCTAAAAATGATCTATTATGCTTTAATACAGTCATATGAATTACACTGTACTATCTTGGGGTTCGGCGATTAGTAGTCACATTGAGCCTCTTACAATTCTACAAAAAAGATTTTTAAAGATGATGTTGCAAAAATAACTAACTTACCCTAGTAATGAATTGTACCTTGAAGCCAAAGTCTTCGAAGTTGTCTTAACTTTATTACTACATCTGTGTTTGTAGGTATCATTATACTGATAATAAGCACGAAATGTCTCACAACTATCAAACCACAAGAAAACAAAAGTACTTATCTCCTTTTATGCAAAAAAATTGGGCCAAATATCATATTATATTTAGCACCTAAACTATATAACACTGTACCTGATTTCTTGAAAGTAGACAATCTATCAATGTATGTATTCAAGAGGAAAATAAAATGTACATATTAGAAACTCCTCGGGAACAATAAGTAAATATTTTTATTAATACAATTTTATTAATCCGAATTGACTGATTCCGTAAACATACATATTTTTTTTTCTCTGTGTATTTATGTATTTGTTTCCTGTTTTGTTTTATTATACATGTTTGATGTCTTTCTGTGATCGGAATTCTGTGATTATATAGGTACATATTTTATACTTTATTATGTTCTTAAAACAAGTGTCAACTTATCAAGTATTGTTTATAACGTTTAAAACTGTTTTAAGTTTTTATATACTTTGTATTTTTCTACGAATTATTTTTATTATTATTATTATTATTATTATTAGTTATCGACTATCTCGTAGAGATCGACTACGACATTTCCCAACTTTTTTGAGGTTAGATTACCTGCGTTGTTTTTGTTTTACGTAAATAAAGTACTCTATTCCAAACTGCTGAATCCAGTGAACTGCATATTGTAATTCTGTTGTTCCAACATCAACCTTGACTATAAAATAACCGCTATTTCCACATTTTTTTTTGGGTTGTTTGTTTTTACTCTTAGCAAATGATTCTGAGCTCCACAACATGTGATTTAATTCGTTTGATAGTAATATTGGATATTTTAATTTTCAAACAAACAAACCACGTCTGCTATTTAGATGCCACCGGATACTTAAACTCTCAAAACGACCAGCGGAATTCCACGACAAATTAGAGTCCCTTTAAGAAATTATTTATTTACAATCGAACGCTCTTAGCCCGTCGAAGTCGTTAACATCGTTTTACACCGACGTTAACGAACAAAAACAGACAACGAAAATAAAAGATTTACGTGATTTAGACGTTAGAAGCCGAGCCCTGGCCCCAATAAACCAAAAAAATCGTGGAAGGGGTTGAGCCGAAGACTGAAATAATAAAAATTAGGCGCCGATTTTTATTATCCTTGAATTTGTAGCTGTAAAAGGTCGGATGCGTCGTAAAGATCATTATCGGTCAATTACTGATCAATAAAATCAGATTATTATAGGGATGCTCGAGCTTTTATGGGCCTTTGTCTTTACGTTTTCATGAGCGACCTTGGAAACGTGTCGGGGACTCCGGGGGCTAACGATTTGGACGATAATTATTGCCCGCAGTCGAAATTCATTTATTTGCAAGAGTTTTAACGTCTGAGGTACGTATGTGGTCAACGTAATGGTTCGAAGAATTTAAGACGATGGGAACGATTCACATTTAAAAAGTAATATTTCCTACCGATGTGCTTAAAAATACAAACTTTTGCTCATGCTGGGCTATTCCTTAACTTGCAGAATATACCATTCTATCAAAATGTTTTTAATGACAGTACCATGCAAGGGAATGACATTTCTATGCACTTTAAAGCTGAGAGTACATGACAGCTTCTTAACGATGATTTTATTTTTGACAAATGTACTTGATCAAATTAAAAATATTACTAAAGTTTTACCAATTTGGTTTATCAAAGAAGAGAGGCCCCCCACAGAAGCTGCCATGTGTTTTTAGCTTAAGGTTGACTTATCTCAGAATGAAAGCAAATATATTTTCAGGAAATCGTACAAAATTATGTTCATACACTGAAAGAAATCGGTGTGAGTTGAGTGAAATTATTACGTACCTTTTCACTCAATATTTAACATTTTATTGAGCATAATATTTGAACTAAAACTGATTCTTTCCACTCAAATATAGGTACCCCTTAAATAAATTCTTCACGTAAACTCGTATTTGGTGCACTTGTACCTAAATCAGCGTAAATGTCCTCATTACTGAGCGATACCACCCTTTTTCATGTCCAGATTCATTGTCTTTGTCTGTTCCCATCATCCCATTAGGTAATCTCGTGATCTCGTGGCATGGTGGATGGCAGTATGGCGTATGGTGTGTTTTGGAGTTGGACAAGTATCGGTTTATCTGGTTCTTCTAGTGAAAATTGTATTTAAATGCAGTGATTTAATTACAATAATTAAAAACAATATAGTCTCGATTAATATTTGGTTAAATAAATGGATAGTTAAATTGTTATCTATAATTACGTATTTGTAAAGTAGAATATAGATTATGGCAATCTATTCGTCCGATCAGTTCACCAATTCCTTTAATCGAGACCTAAAATATTGCCTCTAAAACAGATCTGTGTAGAAACTATTGTGGCAGCTTATTAGTTTATGACTTTAATACAATGATATTTAAATTAAAATTTAAAGAGAATATAAACCAAGTCTGAGTAAAAAATTACTCAGTAATAGTTAAATTTAAATCATATTCGAGAAAAAGGCAACGCTAAATTGGTTTTATATACTCAGAATAGTCAAAAGTCACTCAGTTGATAGTTAGCATTTCTGATGCAATAATTTCACTCAGTTTTACTCATATTAATAGAGTGAAAATTTCACTCAATCGGATGTGGACAGGAATTGATACAATATTGAGTGAAATTGAGTGAAATTAGAGTGAATTTTTTTTCAATGTATAATTCTTTATTTTAATGTTCAGGGAATGACAACTCCATCAATTCTAAGTTCAAAGGAACTGAGTTCGATTTCGAGTTCGAAAAGACAAATTGAAATTATTTGAACATTCGTCAAAATTTTCAACTTCTTTAGACGATATCCAACCTATTTACTGTTCTAGGACTTTTTAGAACCATTTTATATGAATATTTTCTATAACATTCAATTTATTTTTTAATATAGAATAATGCTGGATATATACCTTTACTTTTTATTCAAAATAAGCCAGTAACACATTTTCCGAGTACACCACTTTTTTAAGTCATTTTATGAGCTGTTTCATAACTATATTGTTTAGTAAATTTTTGATGGATAAAGTTTGATCAGGGTTGCCAATGGGTAATTATTAGAACAGCAGATATTTTATACTTCTTGACGATATTTTGGAGAGAGGTGTTTCCTTGCAATTTGCAGACAAAACAGATATTGTTACCTTGTTTCAAGTAGAATGCACTAATGCAGATAATGTTGCAGAAATTATATAATATATTGACAGTGAATTCATGAACAATTTGAGTCATAGAAAATTAACACTATTTTTTCTTTATAACAGAATTTATCAACAGGGCAGGTATAACAAATACATATGTCGACC
The DNA here is from genome assembly GCF_000390285.2 of Anoplophora glabripennis. NCBI lineage: Eukaryota > Metazoa > Arthropoda > Insecta > Coleoptera > Cerambycidae > Anoplophora > Anoplophora glabripennis. The sequence goes on along the minus strand of NW_019416271.1, from coordinate 428,158 downwards.
AAAACTAATTGATTGTTGATACTTTGGTTTCTGTGATTATTTAATAATAATAATAATAATAATTTATTTTCCTCAAAGACATAATATATATAGGAATAGTCAAATAAAACTTACAAACTAAGACAAAGTAGGTAAAAATTCCTATATGGAATAAAAACATTTTTCCATTAAAAACTGCTTTAAAGCTTTCCTAAACAAATATTCACTTTTCAGCAATTTTAATTGGTTAGGTAACTTATTAAATAGCCTAGGACCTAAACAGTAGGAAGAGTTGGACGTTATTCTTATTCTAGCGAATGGAACATGTAAATTCATATTTTGTCTTGTATTATGCTTAAGGACTGCATCATTTAAAATAAATTTACTTTTATTGAAAACATATAAGCAGATCTCAAATATGAACAAACATGGTAAAGGTAGAATTTTAAAATTTTTAAAAATATCATTTCACGAATAATGGTTGGGAACTCCTACCAAATACCTTAATAATTTTTTCTGTGATATAAAAACTTGTGAAGAAAATGTAGAATTTCCCCAAAAACAGAGACCATGCCTGAGAAGAGATACAAATTAGCTTAAATGGGGGCAAAGTTGCGTAATCAGGGGACCAATATTATGCCTCTAAAAAATCAAGACTAACATGATTATTTTTCGAAATATTTGAAAAAAACCGAAATTTTGGAAATCCGTTTTTATTTCATTTCAGCCTTGTTTGAGGTGATATTGAAAAAACAAGAGCTACTTTTTGCCCTCTATCGATTGGCATAATCAATTTTTATATGTAACGTTTTGTCTCTCCAGGACCATCATCAACTTCATTTTTTTAAATACGACCCTAGAAATTTTATTACATTTTTTGCAAGCCTCCATAGCCCCCAATACTGTACTGCCTCAGCCCAAACCAGATTCAGACGTTTTGTCTCGATAAATTCATCTTCAGTGTATTTGTTCCAAATTTATCTAAATTTTTTATTTTAGATTTCTTTGTTTATTGAATTATCGTACACTTTAAGTGTACGATTTTTTATACATATAAATATTATTAATATTCAAATTGTCTACCCTATTAGGTATAAGGTGAACTACTCTCTGAGGGGCGCTTATAAAAAAGTCATTGAACAATGAAGCCACTATCGCAGGTTCAATATAAGAAATTCTATCCACAGTTAGCTGGATATTATTATGTGTTTTATTTTTATTACTTAATTCTGACATTACTTTCCATGCAGACCGCGTCTGATTGTCTGATAACATTATTTTATTCTGATAATAAACTTTTTTAGTTTGTTCAAACAACTGCTGGTGTTTTTTCTTTTTTCTAATTTATATGTGGCATCCTACAATTTGATCGATTTATCAATTTAATTTATCATAATGTCAAAATTTTCATTCCGTTTTTCGCCAATTTTAACAGTATTTCGAACCAGTTTTTGAAAACGAAAATTATTTGATGCACAGTTGCAAAACAATTTTTTTAGAGAAAAACTCCATTTTTGAATTCAAACGCGAGACTTCGTAACGTAGAAACAAAACCAGTTATTTTCGTTTCCTTGTTACATCAGTTTATACTCTTTGACGCAGCTGGAAGAAAAAAAATCCCTTTACAAAACTGATTATCGCCCAACGGAAAAAGGGCATAAAATCAAAATTCCCAGCCCCCACAATCCGAAAAAAATTCACATACTCAAAGAGCAAACAGCCCCGCTTATCGCACGGCAATAAATAATCATAAAACGGAACAACAAAGTAGACGAAAAATTCACCTGTTTGGGCTAGGAAGTACATTTAGATATCGGACTTCCTCAAACACACAAGCAAACCGCCTTGTTTACCCTAACAATCGTACAATTGTGAAAACTACACCTGTAAAACGGAATCTGGGAAGCTTTTGTCAGCACGGCGAAACGCCAATATTAGTCTCGATCGGGTGGGACCCGCACGTCGGCGAGGCATCAAAGGCGGCGGCGGAGGATTTATTTACCATTGATATCCGTGGCCTACCTCGATCGCCGATTCAAGCGTTGTTTCATTCCATTTAATATGCTCACTTGATTTGCGGGTGAAAAAATGTGTAATAAATGTTTATGAGATTAATACGTGACGAGCGAAGAACATCTGGCAATAACCGCGGAATTATACCTGGTTTCGTGTTCCCGGTGCCATATTTTTCACACGTAATGCTTGTTATTATTAGTTGTTGGTATGTTGTACATATATTACAGCTCGTGATGATCTAACAAGCAAGGAAAATGCACAAATGTACAGAACTAAAAGTAATTGCGTCTTAACTTATTTCATTAATGCTGATTTCGGAAAATATTAATTCTACACGGAGAAACCTTTCCTATTCAATTAAATTAAATAGGTAAATTAGTCCCCAGTACATCACTCATTGCGTGTTAGTAATACATGCCAAATTTTGCGAATGCCTTCTTTAAAATGAGTCCGACAAATTTTCCCTCTTCGAAAATCGGCGTCGCGTCGCCACGTTTTCGAACGAGCAATTATAATTTTCTTTTTATCGGAATGGTCAATTTTTATGACAAAACAATTAAAAAAGTATTAGTCCGACAAAAATCATGCTGCGTTCCAATTTCTCCACCATCCCCAAGTCAAATAGACGAGATTATGTTTCCGAACGAACTCCATCGATTTTTTTGAAATTGTGATGGTGTGATACGGACCGTGGGGCCTACCAAGCTAGAATATTTTCAAGGTCATCGTACTTCGCTACCGACTTTCTTATTTTAAACGGAACCCGCTGTATATTATTGCATTTTTGGAAAGAGCATCTATTTTTAAGTTGAAAGTATATAGCACACTCCATACTTAGGATACACCGTTTCCGAGATATTTTGACTTTTAAGCAAAAATTGACAGATGCAGACTGTCAGCAAAATTTAGTTTTCCCGGAAACAAAAATTTATTTTTTGTGCAAATTGGACATTTTGTAGAGGAAGACCTAATTAATCGAATTTGATGTGAAAATTTTCCAGGTTGTATACAGGGTGGTCAAAAAAATTTATCGAATATGAAGTTCAAAAAATGTGGAAAACTTGACATTTTTAAATGGAAACCCCTATTTCTTTAACGTATTCGCATTCTGCACTAAAATTAAGTGTACCTTTGTTGAAGTTTCCCTATAATACCTAAACCCAGTGGTGTTCATTTTATTTACGAATAAATATTTCCCTTTTCTTAAAATGATGTTTCCATTTGTTTCGCATATTTTAGGTTAGCCGTGACAAGCAGTCATTTTGAAATAAAGTATTTATTACAAAAAAATATGCGTCCGACAAAAGCAGCACCGTAAATTAATAAAAAATTGATAAAACATTTAAAATATTTTAAACGAACTTTTTTTAAAATAAATTACTTAAATAATTAAAAAATGTATAAAATATAATAAAAATAAAATTTCAAACTTTAATTTAATAATATAATCGAAATTTTATTAAATGCGAATTTTCCTGCTACTCTAGTCATGGTTTGGAAATATTATCGATATCGTACTTTTTCGTATAGAGAGGGCTTAGTACATGATAAAAATGTTAACTTAAGTCATTTTTTTATAAATATGAAAGCACAATGCTCTTTATATAATAAAATGGGATTACTTGATCCTAAATAAAAGTATTTCTTAAATAAATAGGTTATTGACATAAAATAAAAGTATTGATAAAATTATAATAATTATTTAAAAAAGTATTGTTGCTTTAAGTTTCATTTATAACAATCATTATAATTTTTTATAAAATATTGAATACACATTTAATTTAATATTTTTGTACTTTTTCATTGTAATAAAGAGTAAATGAAAAATGAAAAAACAGATTCTAGGTTGCACAGATAAAATTGCTTATTATTAAATAGTTATAGCATAAAATTAAAGTACATTTTTTTAATGAATTATTATGTCAGAAATGTTAGTAATTTACTATTACGAGATGAACGAATCTAAAAAAATATTAAAATGTACAATTACTATTATTTTTGTTTGATTCAGAGATTAGAATAATATAAATTACCATACTTACGCATAGTCAAATATTTTTATTGATCAAAGATTAAAATACCAACATTATCTTCTTAACGTTAAATTTTTTTTTATTATTCAACAAAGATACTTTTTAATAAAAATTAAAACAGTTCACTCGTTTCATATAAAACTAATATAATAATACAATATTTTCAGACTTATTCGTTTCCAAAGAAATATTTTTTCCATAAAAAATAATATTCTTACATTTATTTAAAAAGATTTAAAAAAGAGTTGGGATTTTAGTTTTCCTAATTTTCCAGATTTTCCGGTGGAAATTATATTATTATGTTATATACTTTGTGTGTGTAGAAACATTTTGAAGTATGTACTATTTATCTAAATAGAAAAGTGTAAAAAGAAGATGCAATTTCTTAACAATATATATTTTTTGTTTTCTTCTCGGACTGGCGTCTTAACCCGATGCTTTTGTCGGACTCTACTACTTTTCGTTCTAAAATACATTATTCCATAATGTATTCTTAATAAAACTAAAAAAATAAAGTTCGGTTATTTTCTGAACAGACCTCGTATAATCTAAATGGGTCCGTAGTGTATGCGTAGTAATTACTTTTGCACAGTTCCTTTAAAGCCTGAAACGTAATTTTTACAATTTTTATGAGAATATGCACACAATAAGCCAACAGCCAAAGAAAATCCAGATTTAGTTCCAGCAAATGAAATATATAAAGTTAATTCCGGATAGAATCTTTTTCTATTCGAACCTAGCGAAACGGCCTCAGGTGTGCAGTTCACAAGCACTCGACGAGCCTATAAAATTATAAACAAAAGCGTATTTTTATGTATTATCCCCAGTGTTGCAGCTTTTGTTGTTGTTAACTTGGAAAAAGTTCACGAGAATTTGTTAACATCGCGATACGGAAGCTTTTGTTCGGCCTAATAAATAATAATAAAATTTCAAAATAATATGTATGATGTCGATTATAATGCAACATTCACAAATACAGGGTGATTCAGGTTTAATCTGGATAACTTCAGGAATCGATAGAACAGGTTAAAATAATGTTCATTATTCATCCGAAACGATACGATTTAGGAAATAAGTTTGTATCATGAGTGAACATTATTTTAACCTGTTCTATCGATTACTGAAGTTATCCAGATTAAACTTGAATCACCCTGTACATAAGCTAGCTACACACACATACTCACAGATACACACAGTGGTTAATCTTGCATTAGTATCAAGAAACTAATATTACACTGTAAAAAAAATTCACTCAAATTTTACTCAATTTTAATTCAATAATGTATCAATTTATGTCCACACCCGATTAAGTGAAATTTTCACTATATTATTATTAGTGCAACTGAGTGAAACTATTCCATCAGAAATGAGTGAGTTTTACTCAAATCCGAGTTACTGCTAACTATCAATTGAGTGACTTTTAACTCTATTCTGAGTATGTAAAACCAATTTAGAGTTGGCTTTTTCTCTGACATGATTTAAATTTAACTATTATTGAGTCATTTTTTACTCAGACTTGGTTTTTAGTTAACTGAATATTGAGTGCAAAAATAAATCACTCATAAATGATTAATTAGGATATACAATGCTGAAATTAATTAGACGCTATACAGCGTGTTCTGCAAATGATGAACTTTCAAATTAGGAGAGGTATTGTAAAAATAATGTCTCAAATCTACTTTTTTTTTTATAGTATACAGGGTGTCCCAAAAGTGACGCCCGTCCTTCTGGGATTTGATTAAGGAGACAAAAACGAATTGAAAATCAAGAGTGGAAAATTTTCCGATTATTTTCTGTTGTTGAGTTATTTAAAAAAATGTTTAAAAAACTAAAAAAGTGAAAATCCATTTTTTTTCTCAAAACTGAGGTCTTTTCTTATGGGGACCAAGACATATAGTTTATAACCAATAATAGGTAAGTACAGTTTTCGATTGTCGGTTGTACCTGGGTGTAAGGAATTATTTTAACCTGAAAAGGATAGAGAAAATCATTTTAATAATAAAACATAAACTAAAACCATAATATGCTTAAATAATAGAAATTGTTTTTACAAAAGGTGTTCAAATAAGTTGCCTTCTACTTCAAGACAAAGATTATCACGATTCAACATTGAAGCATGAACACTTTGTAGCATCTCTTGGTCTATTAACACAACGGCAGTGTATATACGGACTATAAATCTTTTCTTTTAAATAACGCCAAAATAAAAATCTAGGGGATTCAGATCTGGTGATCTAGGAGGCCATGGTCCACCTCTTCCAATCCATCTGTCTCGGAAGTGTTGATTTAGATAACTAAATTTTATATTCGTAAACCATAATGTGATGGAGCGCCATCATGGTGAAACCAATAATTTAGTCTAACTGCTAACGGAATGTCATCCAGCAATGGCAATTGTAATTTTTCATTTAAAAACATACAACTGCAGCAAATACATAAATATTTAATAACCCAGCCCAAATGTTTATTTTTAGTTTTTTGAATAATTTTTTGAATAACTCATCAAAGAAAAACAATAGGAAAATTTTCCACTCTTGATTTTCGATTTGTTTTTATCTCCTTAATCAAAATCCATAAGGACGGTCGTCACTTTTGGGACACCCTGTATATTAACCCTTGAATTAAGAGATGAAATTCGGTATTTTGTAATAACTTTTTCGTATTTTATTAAATTTGTATAATTTTTGGCCGTGTTATTTGAAATTAATTCTACTAATGTGTACAATTTACTGAGCTACTTCGGGGACCTAAGAGCAGAGCGCCTTTGATAATCTCGGGTCTGATCAAATGTATATTTTTTCAATTTTAATTTAAACATCATTGTCATACAACTACTAAACAGTCATGGTGGTTTCACCACAGATTTGTTTGAGAGACAATAATTTAGGTCCCGATTGGTTCACTGATCGGATAAATAAATTGCCTTAACCTATATTGTATGTTACAAATACGTGATTATAGATAAAAATTATTTAACTATCCATTTATTTGACCAAATATTAATCGAGACTTAATATATTGTCTTTAATTACTGTAATTAAATCTTTGTATTTAAATACAATTTTCAATAGAATTACCAGATAAACCGATACTTGTCCAACTCCAAAGCACACCATACGCCATACTGCTATCCACCACAGCACCGTCACGAGATAACCTAATGGGACGATGGGAACAGACAAAAACAATTCATCTGAATATGAAAAACGGTGAAATCACTCAGTAATGAGGACATTGAAGTACTCTGATTTAGGTACAATTGCATCAAATACGAATTTACGTGAAGAATTTATTTAAGGAGTACCTATATTTTAGTGAAAGTACTCAGTTTTAGTTTAAATATAATCACAAATGAGTAAAATGATCAAAATGCCTAATATTGAGTGAAAATGAACTCAATTATTTCACTCAATGGTTTTACCCCAACCTTTATTGCTTTCACTAACACCGATTTTTTTACAGTGTACTAATTTACGTTATTCAATTTTTTCTATACGCTAAATAGAAAGGAGTGCACAAATGACCCAGTAAACACAATGGATAGCCAGTAAACTCCCCTGATCTGGACTCTTGAAATGTGTTCCGAGAAAATTGTGCGAGAACTTGAATAGCTTTGTTTAAAACAATGTCTACAAACGCAGTCTTAATTTTATTTTACAGTTCTGAAAGTTTATTTATTTATATCACTTCTGAAAAACACCTTATATTAATTATAATTGAATATAGTATAGTATAGGCTGGTTAGCATTACGTGTTTCGGAGCTATTCCTTCACAACAGGCAATTATTCTTTATATGGAACGAATCGCATCCGGAAATAGCATCTAAATTAAGATTTGATAAATATACACGCCTCCATAATATAGATTTTTATAAGCAGCAGACTATTTGCACTTTTCCACGATATACCTAAGTATACTCATTGTTTGGACGCACGCAATCCTCGAATAATTAAATCAAATCATAATATATAAGGTCGTCCGTGCAACGAAGGACCAAAAAATTATTAAAAAAGACTTCATTGAGCAAAATTTTAACTAGGAATTTTAACAAGGTTATGGAAATTTAATTTCAACCGCCAACCAAAAACTCATAACAATAACGATTAATTACATCTACTTTTAGAATCCCATCGAACAAAGAAAAACTTTTAGTTTAGTTTAGAATATTTTCAATTGTTTGTAAAATGCAAGCAATATTTGCAATCCGTGTTTTGAGAAACTATCTTGAAATTATATGACAAGACAATGGTGAGTCGTCTCTACTAAGAATCTAAGGATTAGAAACTTTCATTAAATTTACATTATGTTGCTAAGTTGGCAGTATCAACAACGACCAATAGCAGTGACTATTTGCTGTGTGTTTTGAAAATGCCTGGGAAGTTTTTATTTAGCGAACAAGTTGGCATGCTATTAGTGTTAGGTTTCTGTGAAGGAAACTACAGAAGAGGTGTTGAAGAATATAGGAGAAGATTTCCAAATCGTATAATCGCCCATAGAGGAACATTTCATTAATACTATTAGAGACTTTTTAATCCACCAATATCTAAATAAATGGAACGAAAGAGAAAATAATTGCCCAAAAGTTTAACCTCCACGATCACCAGATCTCAACAAATGTGACTTCATTCTTTGGAGAACGTTAAAAGAATATTTGTATTCCTTGCCAGTTGCGTCTCGAGCAGAATTGTGGAATTGTATTACAGATAAATGCACATTCATTAGAAACAATCAGCAGCTATTGGTTAGAGTAGATTTCAATTTTCAAAAAAAAAAAATAAATTTATGCCTGAGAGAAAACGGTGATCATTTTGAACTATATCTATAGCTTATCAGTGTAAATTGTATGTTATTTCTGTTTAAGTTGTTTGTTTTTCTATTAAATTATTCTTATTCCAACTTTTTTTCTGATCCTGATCAAGTTTGACGTTTAAATTCACAGACAACTTTTTAATTTTCGATAATTTTAAATAACAGCTACAATACGTAGGTATTATTAGTTATTCATATTTTTGTTGAATACTAACAAGAGTAAGAAAAGTTAAGAATTAAATTACCCACAAAATAAAGTAATAATTTTGTAAGTTAATAGTGCTTCATTTCTTATCAACCCTTTAAAATGCTTCAATTAAACTCGACTTACTGTCGATTAATTAATGAGGCAAAATTTACTACCACATTGTGGGTATCAAATATTTATAATTTTTTAATTTTTTAAAATTTAAGCGTCTCGTGATTTATTTATATTTTTTTGTTCATCAAATTCAAAAAAAAATATATTAGTTCGTTGATATTTATTTTAGAGGTCGCTCGAAAACATTTTAGTTACACTACTTTGAATATCGATTTGAAATTTTCAGAATCGAGATTTTTTTCAACCTATAAAATGATAAAATAACGAGAAAAAAATATATATTTTTAACGATTTTGGAAATTTTTAAAAACCTTGGGCGACCCCTAAAAACTAATATATCTTCACAAGAGACAAGAAAAAAAATATTCGCTTTTTTTGGGCCACCATGCACATTGAAGGATAGACGCTTGTCAAATATTACACCTAAATCAGATACAGTTTCTGATGTCTGAATAACGATATCGTTTACCCTGAATAACTGATACAACTGATACTACCCCTATAACTGATTTGATCTTTTTTAAGGGAATAGGACATTACATTACATTTTGCAACATTGATCTCAAGATGATTTTTTAACCTGCACCATTCTACAACACGTTTTAAGTTATTATAACGAGCGTTCAAATAAAAACGTGGTCAAGTTGGTTCTGAAAATTTGGACGTAGAGCGTAGCGTATAGCAAATGGACTTAAACGTCATCTGTCAAAGCGCTATATCGCCGCTATCAATTTGAATATTTTCGTTTTAAAAAGCGTTTAAAATGGTGTTTTCTCAAGAACAACAAGTGTTTATCATAGAGTCCTACTTTAGAAATGGACGCAAGATTGATGGAATATGGAAGTATTCTATTGAGGAATGTTTCATAGAATTTCAAAATCAATTTCCCGGCGTTGTTGAGTACAAAATTTTTCAAAGTGCAGTTCAGCGTTGTGTTAATGTTTTTCGTGAAACGGGCAGTGTAACAAGAAAAGAAGGAAGCGGCCGACCTAAAAAGCGGACTGAAGAATTAAAAGAAAATGTCCAACAAATAATGGAAAATGCGCCAAGAACTTCTGTACGTGTTTTATCACAAATGGTGGGAGTATCAGTCGGTACCTGCCACACAGTGTTAAAAAAAGATTTGCGTTTGTTCTCCTATCGTTTAACTTGTCAGCAAGAACTTCATGAAGTTGATTTTCCGCGACGGGCTGTATTTTGTGAATGGTTTTTAAACAACTACGGTGAACTTCATAATATCACCTTTTTTTCTGATGAAGCCTGGTTTCATTTAAGTGGTTACGTAAACTCACAGAATATGAGAATGTGGTCTTCTGAAAAACCAGATAACTTTTTTGTCGAGGGCCCTCTACACGCTCAAAAAATTGGAGTTTGGTGTGCTCTCAATCGAAGGAGGATTTATGGACCTATTTTTTTTAATGGTACTCTTACTGCGCAAAGGTATAGAGAAGAAATTATCGCTCCTTTTGTTAACCAGCTGGAAGAAAACGAAATTACAAACTTTTACTTTCAACAAGATGGCGCAAGGGCACATACGGCAGGCGAGACGATGAATATGTTGAGGGAAGTTTTCCAAAATCGACTAATAAGTCTCAATGCTGAACATGAATTTCCACCGAGGTCATGTGATATTACGCCGTGTGATTTCTTTTTGTGGCCTTACCTTAAAAACACTATTTTTGAACTGCCTATTCCTGATTTAAACCATCTGCAGGCTCGACTTATAGACAAGATTCGTGAAATTAACAATACCCCGAGCATCTTAGAAAATGTCTTTAATTCTTTGAGGAACAGGTGTGAAAAGTGCTTGGAACAAGGAGGGGGACACTTTCAGCAGCTGCTTTAATTTATTGTTATAACAAGGAGGGGGACACTTTCCGCAGCTCCTTTAATTGTTTGTTATTGTTATCACGATTATTCTTTAAAATAAAGTTATATAGTCATTAACGTTATTGAAACTGACAGCTGCTATACAGCTCGTTGAGAAATGAGGTTAAGTTGGTCGCTATAAGCTACTCCCTACGTCCAATGTATCAGAGCCAACTTCGACCACGTTTTTATTTGAACGCTCGTTACAAGTTACAAATTCGCTTCTCACTACAGGGATCTCGGAAAGAGTAAGAGCTACGAAGTAGCTTAAATAGGAGCAAAGTTGCGTAATCAGGGGACCAACATTATGCCTCTAAAAAATCAAGGCTAACATGATTAGTTTTCGAAATATTTGAAAAAAACCGAAATTTTGGAAATCCGTTTTTGTTTCATTTCAGCCTTGTTTGGGGTGATATTGAAAAAAGAAGAACACCTTCTCAAGGCCACTTTTTGCCCTCTATCGAATGGCATAATCAATTTTTCTATGTAACGTTTCGTCTCTCAAGGACCATCATCAACTTCATTTTTTTAAATACGACCCTAGAAATTTTATTACACTTTTTGCAAGCCTTCATGATTCCCAATGCCTCAGCCCGAACCAGATTCAGACATTTTGTCTTGAAAAATTCATCTTCAGTGTATTCGTTCCAAATTTATCTAAATTTTTTATTTAGATTTCTATGTTTATTGAATTGTCGTACACTCTAAGCTCTAAGTGTCGTTGGACTCTGTGAAATCCACCTAGTTATTTAAACTATTACCTCTTGTCCGACCCGCCCGGACGACCCCGTCGACTTTTTCCATTCCACCACCGACCGTGCCGAATGCAGAAATCGAAACGCAAACACCGCGTCTAATGACACGTCTCGTATCGATCTCAACCGATATTTTATCGATATTAGTCGATTATTACCTGTGACCAGAGATAATTGATAATGTATGTGGTCGGCGGGAGCAGTCTCGAGCCGATGTGGGCCTTATGGGCAATCGTGCTTGGTGCCATGGTCGGCGGTCGCCGAACGAACGGCATGGGCGGTATGATTATTAGCCGCAAATCAATTTCGGTGTGTAATGGGTATTTGTTTACATGGGCGCAGGCGAAGGTGGACGGACGGAGGAAAAATCTGTGGGAAAACGTCACGAAAAATTGTAAATGTCGGAGTGAATTGCTGTGATAGTTAACGCGGCGTAGTGGAGCGTGAAGATCTATGAATTTACGATGGATGCGACTATCCCAATAGTTTTACACATACTTTATACAGGGTGCGGCATTAGTGCGTCCAAGTACGATATCTCCTTCATTATAAAAGATATCAAAAAAAATTATTTACAAAAATTGTAGCCAACTTAAAACTGCACATTTTAAAATTATTTTCGTATATACAGAGTGTTACATATTACCAGGGTGAACCAAACATACTATTTTTTAAATGGGACACCCTATACAGGGTGGTCGCGACGTAATGGGCAAAAATTCATGGGTAGATTCCCCAAGTAAAAATATTGCGATTTAGCCGAATTTATCTTAGTCCAAAAGTTGATAGTTAAAGAGATACAGGGTGTTAAATGTAAAATATTATTTCAGTTTTTTTTAATTTATTCCTTAACAAATGCAAATATCCTCACAAAATTTTGGGGATTGGAGTTCGTTGAGTAGAGGAATTGAAATCTGTTCACATTTTGGTTAAAGTTCATAGAGGGCGCTAGCTGCAGTAGATTGAATGTGTTAAAAACGACATAACTTTTTGTGCTTTAAGGTATCTCATCTTTGGTTACAAATTCTTATTTTCCAACTATTTTTACACAAAAAAGGTAGACTTTATGAAAGTAGCTGTCTCGCACCGTTTCCGAGATATTTGGCTTTGAAACTTCCAATGCTAATAGTTGAAATAATTAAAATAATTTAGAAATGTCAAAAACAAGGGTTTATTTAGAATTAAAAATTGTAATGAACAGTAAAATAGTAAACATTAGTAAAAAATATGCCTTTTTGACAATAATTGCTTAAAATGTCCACCTCTAACTTCAATACATTTATCAACACGTTTATTAAAAGATTGTCTTATTTTAAAGTATAAATCCTTAATGCGAAATGACTTTGCAGCATTTAAAACCTGCTACTAAAGTTCTTCTCAAGTGTTTATAGTTTCTCCATAAACAACTGATTTCATGTAACTCCAAAAACGAAAACCTCGGCATTCTATCTCACATTTATGTACGAGTATACAATTTAATTTGTAAGCTAAGATGTGATTTTAATTAGATACGAATAATACTTAATAGAAATTAGCATACAAATGACAGTAATAAGACAAGTGGAAGACGTCAATTATTTGATTTGCGTCCAAATCCTACTTAAGAAACTTTACCACTAAATTAATAATACCTGTAGGTACTTAATTGTAATTTAATGCAACAGCATTGGAAGTTTCAAAGCTAAATATCTCGAAAACGGTGCGAGATAGCTACTTTAATAAAGTATACCTTTTTTGTGTAAAAAAAGTTGAAAAATAAGAATTTGTAACCAAAGATGAGATACCTTAAAGCACAAAAAAGTTATGTCGTTTTTAACACATTCAATCTACTGCAGCTAGCGCCCTCTATGAACTTTAACCAAAATGTGAACAGATTTCAATTCCTCTACTCCAATCCCCAAAATTTTGTGAGGATATTTGCATTTGTTAAGGAATAAATTAAAAAAAACTGAAATAATATTTTACATTTAACACCCGGTATCTCTTTAACTATCAACTTTTGGACTAAGGTAAGTTCGGCTAAATCGCAATATTTTTACTTGGGGAATCTACCCATGATTTTTTGCCCATTACGTCGCGACCACCCTGTATATTGTTTCAAATTTAGATTAAGCTCGTCTTTCCCATGCTTCCAATATAGGTTTAATTATGTTATACAGGATATTTCAAAAGTTATGGTCAATTGTATACGAGAATCATTCCCATTTCAGGGGTCTGTATACCTTAAACAGAACAACTTAACAATAATCTTTTGCAGGCATAACTTTTTGATATTGGTACAGTTTTACCAGAAAGTGCTATTTCTTTATTATTGCAACAGTTGAATATAGTGCGAGCCAAAACTCGAGCACATAATTTTCTCAATTTTTTTAAATGAATCACCACATATTAAGCATAACAAGTTGGTTAATATTATAAGAATTTCGTCTTCGTCGGATATTTCGTAATGTTTTATAATTAGTCACACTGTCATTTGCCCACGGCCAACTTGTTACAATAGGAATTTTGAAAAACTCTCATTTGTTATCAAATGGTAAATATATCAGAAATTAATGATTTTAGGTAGAGGGAATGCTTTATAAAAATGAAAGAACATAAGTGTATTTTCAGTTTTTGAAATAAAATACAGGGTGATAATATAATAATATAAATATAATAAATAAATATTAATAAATATAAATAATCGTTCAATGTTTTGTCCGTTTACTTCAATACATTTTTGTAGTCAAAGGATTGTTTCCCGTTGAACGTTTTCAATTACCTCTGCTGGAATAAGTCTTATTTCCTGGCGAATTCTGTGTTTCAGGTCATCAAGTTTATTTGGTCTATTCACATAAATTTTAGATTTCAAATAACCCCATAAGAAGAAATATAAAGGGGTTAAATCCGGTGAGCTTGGTGGCCACTCAATAGGATCTCTGAGTCCAATCCATTTATTAGGAAAAGTTAAGTCAAGAAATTGTCGAACAGCAATTGCAAAATGAGGAGGGGCCCGTCGTATTGGAACCATATGTCTTTATGAGGAATATTTATTTATTTATTTTACAGCTGCCCAGACAGATACAAACCCAATTAAAGGGCAGGAGAAACAATAAACGATTACATAAAAAACATAATGCATGAAAAATATATTTGAAAATACAAGCTTAATTACATAACTACAAAGTGAACACAAAATAGTTTAATACAATATTATAAATAATTTAAAATTGTAACATATAAAATGATGGTCAGGTTATAAATCTAAATTTAAAATACATAGTCATATATTACTGACGGTACAGTTTAAAATATCAAATTTGGTAATAACCATTTCGAACAGTTTTCCAAAGTTACATAGAATAACTATCGGTCTATAATTTTCAATGTTCATTCTGTCTCCTGTTTTGAAAATGGGACATATTTTTGACTTTTTCCAAATATCAGGAAAAATGACAGATTTAAAAGATAAATTAAAAATAATGCTAAGTGGTAATGCACAGTCATTTAGTAAAAAAGCTGGAATTCCGTCAGGACCCATTGTTAATTTATTTTTGAAACTTTTAAGTACCTTATAGACATCTTGCTCCGAAATCTCTGGTATATTAAGTGATGACACATTGTTTATAAAAATCTGGCTTAGATTCATCAAACACAGATGAACGAATAAACGCAGACTGAAAAAAGTCAGCAAATGCATCTACTGTACCATCTGTATCATTAATGACCCTATTATGATAATTCATTGACAATGAGTTAGGTATACCAGAGGTGTTTTTTTAGTTATGTAAAAAAGAACAAAAATTACCGGGATTAGATTTAATATGCGATTCTGCTTTTAAAACATATTGTCACAAAATACTACATCGAAATGGTCTAGGGGTCAAGGAATGAAAAACGATTAATACGAAGAAAATTGTTTTGTTTAAGGTTGTTCAATTTAAACATTTTATTTAATTGTGTGTATTTTAAAATATCAATTTTATTTTCAGACGTCATTATTACGAAAACTGCTGATTTTAGGGCCATATGTTATACAAAAACTGTTCAGAATTTACTGTACAATTCAGAAATGGGATAATATACAGGGTGTTCTATAAAAAAAATCAATGATGATTGCGTATGTTCTTCTTGATACATCCTGTATACAAATTTTTTATGTCAAAAAATCTACAACAAATATATTAATCGACGTGTTCGAGCGTTTTTCCAAAAAATAATTACCTGAATTTTAAGCGAGTTTGTTCCTTTCATCATGAACACACTGTATAACTATTATGACTACCATCAATACCGTATGATTAAGATCAGTAAATGACTCGCGCATGACGTATATAATGGTGCTGTTGAAGTTACCAATTTGACCATTTACTGACGTACCAATCACAAAATTCAAATCATTCAAATAAAATCGCTTTTCTGAAGCTTCTGCACAATAATCGGCTTGTATGGGTGATATTTATTTTTCTTTAAAACACTGCTAATTATTGTCTTTGGAATGTTTATTTCTCTATTACACACTCTTGTTGATGACATTAGATTGTTGTTGAAATAATGTATTATTTCATTGCCTTGGTCATTATTATTTTTTGCATGGTTCTTAGCATGTGGCTTTTCAAAACTTCCAAACATTCTCAAAGTCATAAGTTTAGGAAAATACCGTTGATTTAATGGTTGTCCTTCGTGATAATTTTCAATATAATTGTTTTAAGCTTTTTTCTTCATTGGAATAACGCAAAGCTATTTTGACGGTTTTTAAACAAGAGTCACTCTAACTGTTATGATTAACAATCGTCCAAATGACAGGCAGTTTGAAACAAATGAAAATATTATCGTCATGGAGATTCATAAACTAATAATGGGGCGTTTCTTTGTAAACACCTAAACATTACCATCATTTTTTCACCCAACGCCATGACATTAATGACAAACTTTTACAAAAATTTGAGACTATGAAAAAGAATCAGATTTTAAAAATTTCTCTAAATAAAAAAAATACTTTTTTTCAAAATAACTAAAACCTGAAGAGCTGGTACCGGTCTGCAAGCGCCATTAAGTTAGGCACAGACCTGTCTAAAGCTTTCGCTATCTAACCATTTTCCTATCGCTTACAGTTTCCATGATACCAATACATGCATCACCAAAATGGTCCACACTGTATATTACAACAGTCTTTTCTTCTTCCCTCTTTGTTATTGCAAATAAATATTGCACCAAAACCCGTCATAGGATTTGACATCGGTGTCCGCTGGAGCATGTGGAAGACATTCCTCTTTGTGTGTTCTATTTTTACCTGGGAGGCGACACTTCGCTTTCCCATAAATCCACCAGGCCGAATTGATAGATTTACACATTCTTATTAGAACGGAACGGAAATTACGACACATATTTACAAATTAAATTGGAAACCGCCGTTTAATAACTCACCACTAATGGGTTCTTTCACTTAACTTTATTCGTGAAATTTATTATGTTGTACACGCGCACACCGGTAATGAAATAAATAGTGCTTAGGACTTTCATAATTACGTCCCAAGTTTTCACCGGGCTTGGCTCCGGATCAAGTTATTGCCCGAATGGTCCTCCAAATGGATTTCGCATTATGTTTGATAAATAGTTAGTTGGCCGCGGATGAGATCGTTTCGAGGAAGGTTATTAATAAAATGTTGAATAAATCGGCCTCCCTGGTAGTTGGGAACGTTAATTGCTTTGTTGTTTTGCGTACTAGGCAAGTCCGATTCCAGCAAACCGATCCAACTGATTGATTTCTGTTAAATTCCGTCGTTCTTTTGAGTATTTTTTATTTTCACAAGTACTTTTTTCTTTCTGCTACATCGAAAGAGGTCTATTACATTCAATGTTCTTGGATTAAGAAGCGTATTTATATTCTTTTAACAAATGCACAAACAAATGAGAGGTAGGAGTAGTTTCCTTGAAGATGCACTCTGGAATTAAACTCAAAACACTGTTTTGTGATTATTACTAGGATTAAATTAACCCCTTGGCGCACGGCAATTTATTTTGATATTTTTATTTCAGTGTGACCGAAATACCCAATTAAATTAAAAAAAATTAATCTCTATATAAAATATAATAAACAAAACAAAAATTATAGCGATCGAAATAACATTATTTTTCAAATTACCCATATAGTTTCTACGATTAAGAATAAAAAGCTAAATGTCCTTTAGGTACGTGGTTTTTAAAATCAAGTGTTGAATCACTATTAATACTGCATTAAATGTTTTTATCCACTATTAGGGTTTCTGATTTCTCGGCTTATTTTTTTTTCTCGGGACTCGAGAATTCTCGACTAGGAATTCCCGGGAATTTTCGAATTTTCGAGAAATTTCTAAAACTTAAAATAAGTCATAATTTTGGTATTGCAATACGAAACAAAAACACGCTAATATATTTATCATCATCAGCATTTATTATTTATTCAGTCTTTTTATTAATTACTTACAAATGTTTCTACTTCTACTAACAAAACTAACTTAAACTTTGAGTATCTTCTTCAAAACCTTTAATTTGTCTTTTTATTAAACACTTTCAATATGTTTATTTCAATGTTTTTGAATCTTGGCTTCATTCCAATATTTAATAATCATTAATCACACAATCTTTTAATTAAACAAATAGTAGATAAGGAATCTAACCGAAGAAATCTTGAAAAAAAAACAAGTTTTAATTTCAAGATACAGAAGCGTTTTTCCTATTTATTATTACTACTTATAATGACAATATTTTAATTAACAAAACAAAAATAAAATAATTAACTAAAGAAACGGGAACTAAATATTTTCAGAATCTACATGAACATCAGGTATCTGCTAATAAAATTTCTACACAGTCTTTTAACTAGATACATAAAAAATGAAAATCATCAAAGTAGACTAGCTCTATTTAGCCTTAAAACCTGAAATAAATAAATCACGAGCTAGTCGAGAAACCATTTCAACTGCTCAGCTATTTATCGAGAGACGAATTGAACGCACGAAGTAAACAAACGTCCAGCGGTGTGCGGCGCGAGAGGGGAGGGCATAGACAAGCACAATCAAGTCAAAAACTTAAGTCAAGAACTTAAGACACGCGCGATTTTTAAATTTCTCGATTTCTCGACACTTTTTTCTCGTCTCGAGTAATGCTAGATTTCCCGGGAATTCTCGATTTGAGAATTCTCGACCAAAAACCCTATCCACTATCACCTTATAATCGCACTTTTATCCACACTTACGAATGGTCTTAGGTGATACTTTATCCACTAGTGGAATAAAGTAACTTTATTTCACTAGTAGAGCAATGAAAAGATAATAAACCTATAATAAATCAAATTTAATTTATTTACTTATTAACATTTATAGTAATAGACATTTCGATTTTTGTTTTATCACATTTAACTTCCTTTCAGTTAATAACAACCCTTGTAGCATTGCTGCCAACATTTTCGAAACGCATAACATCTGCCGAAGTTTGTGAAGAATTTGCACAAGTTAAGGATGCCTCTTCTTGTAGGGACAGCTATATTTTCCTTGCAATATCAAGTTTGTTAGATACAGACTCCTCGACATAACTTTCTGCTACAAAAAACTCTTCCATCCACCATGCCGTTTGATGGTTGTAAAATCAGCACCTTTATTGGCCAGTAAAGTTGTTGAAGTGCGTCTCATCCAATGGCCAGTATATGATTCTGGATTTGCAATATTCAGGAATGAAGCAACTATTGATGGTACCTTCGCCAATGTATTAATTCCAACAAGCTGAGAAGTACATTTTTGATTTATATAAGTATCTTAAAAAGAATATGTCTTGTGTTAGGCGAATTATGCGCAGAGAAATATATTTTCTGCATATTTCAACAGCATTCACGCAAAATCCTTCTTCTATAATTGTTAATTTTCTTGAAATGCCCGTCTTGGTGTCAGGTACGTAACAGCCACCGTCCTGTACGTCACTAATTTTCAAATTTGTCAATTCGCAGCTTCGACAGGCACCAGAAACCCCCATTATTAGTGCAACCTAAAATAATTCAAAGTTCACTATATATCTAACAACATGTAGAAGGTAACGAGATATTACCTTAATCATTAAATATTCTTTATCGAAAGCCCCACTCAAATATTCTTCAATATGTGCTCTTTCCAATACTGCAGCTTTTTTGCTTTGTATCCTCTCGATTCACTCTTTAAATAAGTAGTAATCTTGTTATATTTTCCAATATGCATATTTTTGTAGACCTTTATAGTAGCTAACACTCAAAATATAAAAATAACAATTTAGAGTAGAATAAAAAAGGTACATAAATAATTAAAAACATACTGATATGAAAAATAAGAAAAATGTCACAAATATACATTAAAATCACAATACTATTTTTAAGGTTTTTCTAAGTAGGCTTTCTGTACAATTGAAAATATCAACACAGTACTGTATATGATTATAACACCTACACATCGAAATAAAAGGCGAGGATAAATGTTGATTTATACTAGAAGTGTTATATTCAAATGTGACGTTATTTCTGACTAAATATCGAAGTAAAAGAAATGAAACCATTGGCAGAAACCTTATATCATCTATAACATTGTTGATAATTTTATGCAAATGGATTATTTCATGTATCATCCAACGTTTCTGGAGACTGTCAACATTTGTGGTACTTAACAATTCAAAGTATCCAAACTGTTTGAAAAGCAGAAATCTGCAAAATTTGCACTGTATCGATTCAAAAGTCTCCAAATGTGTATTATAATGAGGTACCCACACCATGCAGGCATACTCCATCTTACTACGAACATGAGCATAGTATAATCGTTGCAATATCATAGAAGTCTGAAATTTATTCAGTTCAACTGGTTCAGAATTATTCAGTTTAACTGGTTGGTTTGGTTGGTTACTGGATCATACTGAAAACACTACGTTTCATCACACTAGTCACAATGTTGTAAAGGAAGTTTTGGTCCTTTTTGTACTCCTCGATGATGTCCTTCGAATGTTGAATTCTGAGCAATTTTTAGTCGTCAGTCAACTTGTGCAGAACACACTTTTCGGTAGCCCAAATGTTCAGCCAAAATACGATAAATAGATGATTTTGAGATGCTTAAATCCCATTCCATGAATTTTAATAAAGATTTTGGCCGATCTTTGATGAATTCAGTTTTGATGGAATTGCGGTGATCATTTATGTCCCCACGACCGTTTTTAAGCCACTATACCACTCATGGGCTCTGCCACGGAATAAACAAACATCACCATAAACTTAATATTAGCTCTTTGTGCAACGCTCATTTTTGTACCGATGACACAAAAATACTGTCACTTTAGACGCAATAAATCTGGTTCTGCTCATCCAAATGTCATGAAATTTTGACAGTACATCAGTGAAGGATCTACCTTTCCGATGCATGTAATTGCTAACAGATGGCCTCACTAAAAATACCTAATTTTCAGTCACCTTGTATATAGGATTCGAGAAATTCGAATTTGGCCTTATAGACCGATCGAAATAACTCATTTAGAGGGTAAAAAAAGAAATTGTTATCTAGACTTTTATAAGTGGAAATGGTAAAGGGGCTTATAATAAACGAAAACAAATAAATGCGTGAGCAGGGGCGGCGAAGGGTTGATTTGGGGGGTTAAAAGTTATGAAAAATTGTTTCATTGGAATTTCTGGCGAAATTTGACGTCAAACAAAAAAGTATCCAATATAAAAGTTGTAGATGATGAAAAAATCTACAACTTTTGTAGAAGTCATTTTTTAACATAACCTCAAAATTTCCAAGAAAAATATGAAAAACCCTTTTTTCTGATTTTTCGTTTTTTATTTCTCATTGCCGCACAAATAATTTAATTTCAACGAAACTTGGTGAAAGCATACCTTTCTGTGTCTTAAATATCCATAAATTTTTTTAGATAAAAAAATCAAGACCTTTCTGAGATATTCATTTTTTCGGCCTGAAACACTTTCTATTCAATGAAAACTTCTACTTAAAAAAATATCGTACAGAGTTCTGCCGGTAATCATTTTTTTCGTTTTGACATATACTTTTTGGTGAAATAAAAAAATTTGTAATAACAGTTCAAAAACATGTTCAAAAATGCAAAAAAAAATAAAAAATGACTTGTTTAAATTAAAAAAACATTCAAGAATAAAGTTTTGGGTCAAACAATGAGACACAGTTTTTTTTATTTTTTTTCGTAGAATTGAATGGTGTAATTAGTTTTTTAATGTTTTTTAATTTAAACAAATTATCAATAATAACTGAAAAATTCATTGTTGCAAATTATTTTTTTGCATTTTTGAGCATGTTTTTGAACTGTGATTACAGATTTTTTTTGTTTCACCAAAAAGTATATGTCGAAACGAAAAAAATTATTACCGGCAGAACTCTGTACGATGATTTTTCTAGGTAGAATTTTTCTTTGAAAAGAAGTATTTCAGTCCCAAAAACATGAATATTTCAGAAAGGTCTTGATTTTTTTATCTAAAAAAATTTATGGATATTTAAGACACAGAAAGGTATATTTTCACCAAGTTTCGTCAAAATTAAATTATTTTTGCGGCAATGAGAAATAAAAAACGAAAAATCAGCAAAAAAACTGGTTTTCGCATTTCTCTCGGAAATTTTGAAGTTATGTAAAAAAGTGACCTTTACAAAAGTTGTAGATTTTTGTATTAGATACTTTTTTGTTCGACGTCAACTTTCTCCAGAAATCCCAATGATACAATTTGTCATAACTTTTCAACCCCCCCCCCCCCAAGTCAACCCTCCGCCGCCCCTACTCACGCATTTAGGTTTTTTTAAGTTTATTATAAGCCCTTTTACCATTTCCACTTATAAAAGTCCAGGTAACAATTTTTTTTTCTCTAAGTGTAATTTGGTTGGACAATTATAATGTTTCCATGACAAGCAATTTCCTGCAGGAAAAAGTAGGCATCGTTTAACTTTTCAAGTGTAGGTATCCTATTTCTAATAATACCCGCGCTCAAATAACGCTCCGAACCAAATAAATTAACCAATTACGGATCCAGAATTAAAACCAGTCGCGGGGGCAGTAAAGTTCGGCCGCGTATAAATAAACGCAAAATTGTAGTCATAACGCGCCGTCGAAAGATTAATTTACAAAGAGATATTTACGAGCGCCTCCGCCAAAAAGAAGGACGTCCAATTTCGGCGGCCGAGGTGAACTTCGGCGAGCCCAGCGACATCCGAACGATTTGGCACGATTTTAATGTAATAAATTGATATATTTTCAACTCGGTAAGTAACATCTTTGACTCAACGGTAAATTCACGGTAATTTACTGCCCCGCATTAGCCGCTGCGGCCTGCCCCTTTTAATACGGCGGATTTATCAGAGAATTGTAACTGATTCGCAACAAACTTTTCCGATTCCGCAAATTAACACGTGCAGTAACGGGCTTTGTCCGCCTCGTCCTCCGATTTTCGAAGCTCGTGTTGCCATGGCAATCGTTACAAGAAATAATTATACAGGGTGTTCCCTTTTGAAAAGTAGTAACTTTAACAGTTTATACACTGAAAGAAATGGGCTTGTTAAGCTGTTCCTTTAAAATATTGTGTATAACACTTACTAAAACTGTTACAACAAATATACAACTTATATTTTAAAAAACACTCATCTCCAAACTGGTTATTCAAAGAGTTTAACTGGAAAGCGCTTAATCTAATGAAACAAAGGTTATAATGAATTACTTATATATTATTATGTGTTATAGGCTTCATGGTTTATAATTTTTTTCAAAAGAATGGAGAGAAACAGCGACTAGCTTCAAACCATGTGCATTTTATAGTAAGAAAGATAAAGCAACAATATTTATAAGGGGGATAGTTAAGCTTCCCACCCATACTTTCAAAGTGGCTTAATTGCATACAGGGTGCTAGAAATTTAATGCCAAATTTAGTTTACCTCATACCTTTATAAGTCGGTTTTTTAAATGGAACATCCTGTATGTTTTCCTATATTCTGATACACAATTTTATTCTCTTTCGAACGGTATCAAGGTTCCCTATACCTATCTCTTCTAGTTTTTAAGTTATCTACTATTTTTTGTGTAACCACCTAAAATCATGTAATTTTTAGCATAACTTCAAAACAAACAACTAAACTGTCACAGGTTATTTATTATTCACAGACGTTGCAATGAGATTATAAGCAGAATATTTACAGTTTTTAAGGAGACATATCCCAATTTTCCACCAATGAGCAGAATAAAGTTAAGAAGAATTCTAAAATATCAACTTCATACATAGTAATACGCAATTTTAATTATGTATGTTGATAATAATAATGCACTAAGATAAAAAAAAATGACTTAAAAAAGTCATAAGTGTTCAATATGACCTCTTCGTATTCGAGTAATGAAATCCTCTTTTGAAGCAACGGGTGTAGAATAAACTTTTTGCATTATTATTACTCTCCAAACATAAAAGTCTAATGGAGTGAGGTCGGGAGATCTCATTGGCCAATTTCACGGTCCTAGGCGTCTCATCCATCGACCTTCAAACAATTCAGTCAGCTATTGATCGATTTGATTGTGACAGTGAGGTGGAGCCCCGTCTAATTGATACCAACACTTTTTTAGTTGGTCTAAAGGTATATCATTTAGAAAATCTGCCACAACCATTTTCAAAATTTTGAGATATCTGTCGGCATTTAAATTTTCTTCGTAGATATGGTAAGAAATTTGGTTATCTTTAATTAGACAAAAAACATTAAACGCTAAATTTATTTTGAAAGTTTCTTTCCCGGATAACATTAGGACTTTCAGATGACCACAAATGAGTATTATGTCTATTAAAAATACCTTCTCTCGTAAATTTTGACTCGTCTGTCTATATAATATGTTGCAAAAATTGTGGATCTTCTTGGTATCGCACTAAGATCATCGTTTCATTTGTACACGTCGCACGGCGTCACCCGGATGCAGAGCAGAAAATAGCTTAAATTTGTATGGATGCATATCATTAGTTCTTAGCATCCTGTGAATGGACGCTCGTGAAATGCCTAAATCATACTCTGCGGCACGAGTTGAGAATTCTGGATGAACATTAAAATAGGCTAGCTATTGCATTATCTTCATTTGAAGTTATTGGTTTTGGTAAAATTATGTCTGCACAAATTCGACCATACTCTAGTTGATTTGATAAAATTCTTCGTAACTTTTTTCTGCTCATTGATGGCAAATTTGGATATGTCTTATTAAAAACTGTACATGTTTTGCTTATAATACCATTGCGACGTTCGTGAATGAATAATAAATTTAAAATATCAGCATTTGAATATGTATTGTTTTCCATTTCTTACAGACACTAAATTAAACTGTCACTGCAAGAGACTAACAACAAATTGACAGTTTGTTTTGCTTCCACAGCTATCCTCGCAAGAAATTACATGATTTTAGGTGATTACACAAAAAATAGTAGATAACTTAAAAATTAGAAGAGATAGGTATAGGGAACCCTGATACCGTTGGAAAGAGAATAAAATTGTGTATCAGAATATAGAAAAACATACAGGATGTTCCATTTAAAAAAGCGACCTATGAAGGTTTGAAGTTAACTAAATTCGGCATTAAATTTATAGCACCCTGTATGCAATTAAGCCACTTTGAAAGTATGGATGGGAAGCTTAGGGGTCCAGCTATCCCTCCTATAAATATTGTTGCTTTATCTTTCTTACTATAAAATACACATGGTTTGAAGCTAGTCACTGTTTCTCTCCATTCTTTTGAAAAAAAATTAAATATCTCGAAAACAGTTAATTTTACCTAAAATAACACATAGAACCCAAAATTGCAATAATATATAGTGTGTTCCATTTAAAATAAGCAAGTTGATGGCGACTTCCGGTATAATCGGAAGTGGTACGCGGATGCCATTATTTTAGTTGAGAAAGGCATGCCCAAAAACCCGGTATTCAAAATTTTCAAAATTCAAATCGAAGTAGTCTCTGAAATAATTCGAATAAGACGCCCTGTATAAATAATACTTGTTAATATTTAAAATGCAAAAAATTTCTAATTCATTCATGTGTCTAGCTAAAAAGCGCATTAAATTCTAGGCTAATGACCGACGGTAGTTCAAGATTCACTATCTTTAAAAAAATTTTTATCGCGTATTCGTATTCTACTAATTTTTCTCTATCTCCCCTTAAAATTAATGACATTATGACTGAATCACCCTGTATATTAAATCATATGTATTCAAAAATGTTACGCGACTACTGTTTCTTGGCTTGCAGATGCTTTAAACTTGACCGACGCCGACGGTATAAAAAATACACAAAGCAGCAAAACAACGATTCCAAGAACAATTAACAAAACAAAAATCCTCCTTTTAATTAGAACACTCTATTGCACCGCTGTGTGTGGTCCCCAACAAAGCAACACCCCAGACGCGATTATTTTTATTATAAAATCCAATAGCACGAATCACCTCCGAAAATTATCGACACCGAGACCGTATTATGCCCGATGATTCGGACACCTATGAGGGATTCACACTCTTTTATTCGAAATAATCAATTCGGATGATTGCCTCTATCTGCCGCGGCCCGATTCGACTGATAATTCCGATAAATACGGTGCGGTGAACGAGTCACAGGAGGCTTTGAGGAGCGCCGCCCGAGGAAATGGCCTACTGTGATCTCTCCTCGATGGGGTTCAATAGGAATCACCACGCGGCTACCGAAATCGGGCTTGCTGTGACTGTAATGGTTTCAATTAAAAACTGAGAAAGAGCGGGCGCGAAGGTATAACTACGGGTAATTGTACTGGGTGAGTCAAATTCGACAGGACCAGTTTTTTTCTGAGATTTTCAGACGTTCTTCAAAATTTTCTGAAATCAAGGAAAAGATACTTGCTTAGTTTCAAATTGCAATATGCAACTACAAAATCCTTGCACATGATGACAAGCATTTTATGTTTGGACGTGACAATGGTAATGGTCTGTATACTGCGGTTTATCTTAATCGTCCAGTTTAGTCGGTTCGAATATTCAGAGATTTTATCAGCGGGTCCTGGATGGTCAAAAGTTTGGTAAAAATCTTATCGCCACTGAAATAACGAGCGTTCAAATAAAAACGTGGTCGAAGTTGGCTCTGACACATTGGACGTAGGGAGTAGCTTATAGCGACCAACTTAACCTCATTTCTCAACGAGCTGTATAGCAGCTGTCAGTTTCAATAACGTTAATGACTATATAACTTTATTTTAAAGAATAATCGTGATATAGCAGCTGTCAGTTTCAATAACGTTAATGACTATATAACTTTATTTTAAAGAATAATCGTGATAACAATAACAAACAATTAAAGGAGCTGCGGAAAGTGTCCCCCTCCTTGTTATAACAATAAATTAAAGCAGCTACTGAAAGTGTCCCCCTCCTTGTTCCAAGCACTTTTCACACCTGTTCCTCAAAGAATTAAAGACATTTTCTAAGATGCTCGGGGTATTGTTAATTTCACGAATCTTGTCCATAAGTCGAGCCTGCAGATGGTTTAAATCAGGAATAGGCAGTTCAAAAATAGTGTTTTTAAGGTAAGGCCACAAAAAGAAATCACACGGCGTAATATCACATGACCTCGGTGGAAATTCATGTTCAGCATTGAGACTTATTAGTCGATTTTGGAAAACTTCCCTCAACATATTCATCGTCTCGCCTGCCGTATGTGCCTTTGCGCCATCTTGTTGAAAGTAAAAGTTTGTAATTTCGTTTTCTTCCAGCTGGTTAACAAAAGGAGCGATAATTTCTTCTCTATACCTTTGCGCAGTAAGAGTACCATTAAAAAAAATAGGTCCATAAATCCTCCTTCGATTGAGAGCACACCAAACTCCATTTTTTTGAGCGTCCCTCGACAAACATTATCTGGTTTTTCAGAAGACCACATTCTCATATTCTGTGAGTTTACGTAACCACTTAAATGAAACCAGGCTTCATGAGAAAAAAAGGTGATATTATGAAGTTCATCGTAGTTGTTTAAAAACCATTCACAAAATACAGCCCGTCGCGGAAAATCAACTTCATGAAGTTCTTGCTGACAAGTTAAACGATAGGAGAACAAACGCAAATCTTTTTTTAACACTGTGTGGCAGGTATCGACTGATACTCCCACCATTTGTGATAAAACACGTACAGAAGTTCTTGCCGCATTTTCCATTATTTGTTGGACCTTTTCTTTTAATTCTTCAGTCCGCTTTTTAGGTTGGCCGCTTCCTTCTTTTCTTGTTACACTGCCCGTTTCACGAAAAATATTAACACAACGTTGAACTGCACTTTGAAAAATTTTGTACTCAACAACGCCGGGAAATTGATTTTGAAATTCTATGAAACATTCCTCTATAGAATACTTCCATATTCCATCAATATTGCGTCCATTTCTAAAGTAGGACTCTATGATAAACATTTTTTGTTCTTGAGAAAACACCATTTTAAACGCTTTTTAAAACGAAAATATTCAAATTGATAGCGGCGATATAGCGCTTTGACAGATGACGTTTAAGTTTATTTGTTATACGCTGCGCCCTACGTCCAATTTTTCAGAACCAACTTGACCACGATTTTATTTGAACGCTCGTTACATAGATCCTGTTCCTACACCTGAGTAGACGCATAAATTTTGGATGTGGGTGAAAACTTTGGAACAAATCCAAATCCACAACTTGTCCAATAAAAAAAAGAGTTCTCTACTTAGAAGAGCAACGTTAATTTTCTAAATGAACATTTAAAAAAAAAACAAAGAAGGACTTCAATATGTACTATATCATACCTACCTTATTTTAAAAAAATTGCAACTTCGAGGAAGCATTAACATTGCTGTTAATGAAGATGGAAAGCTCCTTATCCTGTGACGTTATGAAGAAGATACGAATACAATGAAATAAAGATTTTTTAAAGAAAATAAGAATATGTATTTATGTCAATAATCTGGTAATTTAATAATAACATTAAGAATAATTTGCTATTAATTAATGAAAAATGTTTGATAACTTATGACTATGGGACATGTATTAAAGAATATTCTCGAAATAATTTCCATTTTGCTGCAAGCATAACCTAATACGTCTGTTGAAGTTATAACGCACTCGCACAAACAGTTCTTGGTTATTGCTGCCTGAAATATTCTTATGCGTAGTTCTTCTAAGGAGGCAACAGGAGTGGCATAAACAATACTTTATATGTGTCTCCACAAAAGGAAATCAATAGGCGTTAGTTCAGGTGAACGTGCAGGTCAGCAAACAGGGGCATCACGACCACGACCAATCCAGCGATTCGGGTAATTTAAATTTAACCATTCTCTAACGGCAAGTGTACTATGTGCAGACACCCCATCGTGCATATACCACATCACCTGACGTGTAGCAAGGGGTACATCCTCAAGCAATGTTGGAAGATTTTCGTTAAAAAATCTGAGATACTCGGCCACTCCAAGCCTGTGTGGAAGAATAAAAGGACCTACTAAAGTATTTCCTACAATTCCCATACAAACGTTTATACTGAAATTTTGTTGACATCTTGAAACAAATATTTCATTAGTGTTTTCTTCCGACCATGAATGAACATTATGAAGGTTTACTGCACCTACTCTAGGAAAATTTGCTTCGTCGGTGAAAAGTATATTCATTGGGAAATTTAAGTCATGCCTGGAAATATTAATGTACCATTGACAAAAATCCACGCGGTTAGGTAGCTCAGGGTCATTCAATTCTTGCACGGGTTGATGGTGAAAAGAGTATAAAAGATTTTCATGAGCTACATTTCACACTGTGAGAAACTTGCAGTTGCTTGGACTTGTCTTGTGCTTGTACCACAATCTTGTTCTAGATGTTCCAGTATAGCTTCCTCAGTTTCAACAGTTCAGACATTACGCCTTCTTCCGGTACCCTCACGATTGGGTTGAATTTTACCAGTTTCGCGAAGCCTTCTTTCCACCGAGGCCAATGTTCGTCTATGAATCGGTCGGTTTGGATATCTTTGGTGGTATAATCTTACTGCAGCGTTACTATTTTTTCTGGATTGGAAAAACACTTGCAGCTTGTCGACATATTCGTCATTGGTATAAATATTATTTGTCATAATTATTCTTATAATAAATTAATCAATTGGTACTAATTTTTGGTTGACAGAAAGTGTCAATTTATTAATATGATAAATAACAATTTATTTGTTATGACATCCTCCTACTTTATTTTTACAAATTTTCGCAATTACCCCTTTAGTGAACGATGACGCATCTAATTTTTTTTGCTAGAAAACTATAGGTTTTATCGAAAAATTACCAGAGGTAAAAGAGTGGCGCAAGAAATCAGTCTTCCCAATAAATATTTTTAAATAAATAATTTGCTTCATATAAAAAATTTCTAATAAAATATTGCAATGGGGTTGACTATTTCATTCCTTTATAAAATACGCCAATGATTGAAAAAATATTGAAAGTTGTCTCTTTATTAGTAGGATGCTCAAACCAAGTTTCGTGTCTTAGCATGTTAAAGAAAAGGATTTAGGAACGCCTATGAAACTCATTAAATTTTATTGCTAGGCGTTTTTATACATGTTCAACTGACTTCGGAAAGACTATAACAGTTGTTCCTATAATGATACCTAAAGGGCTCTATGATTCTTCAAAAGATGAGAATTGTTCAGAAACTAGATTGGAGATTTGGAGATTTAGATTTCAAACTTGTAGTGAATATTTTAATAGTACAAGTCAGTGGCGTCGGAACTCGAGCAAATGAAAAGGTTTCAACCGTCAAAACAACATGTACCTTGCGATGGTTGAAAAGACTGAAATAAGTCACTATCAAGACCACTACTATATACAGAAACATGGAATCACCAAAGGAACCTCATCGCTCACCTTTAGACTTGCACTGTTCACTTTTTGCGCTGGAACAATGAGTTATTACGAATATCTCCACGTGCGTTGTTTCACAGCAAGAAAATTTGTTGCAGGTACTCCGAGGTGAACGATGGTAATATTAAGGCTATTAAACAATCCAGCGTTTTCAAGAATGCTCTGACTTACCGGCATTCCGATCGTTCGATAAAAGCTCGAAACACTTGTATATTCCCATGTACTCTCATGTAATATTACGGCCGTTTCAACAAAGATAACAGTGCGCGATAGGACATAGATGCATCAAATGGGAGAGTCGGGTATTTATTTGTTCGTTCTTGTACTGGGGCTGTGTTAAAGTGGCTAGGGCAGAAAATTCCGTATAGTAGAATTTTTATCGAAGCAATCGATAAATTATTTGGCCTTGAATTAATTGTAATCCGTAATACACAATAAACTGTAAGAATAGCACTAACTAATTTGTCATAAATTTTTTAGATCACTCTACACGTGAATACTGTTTTATTTTTTATTTCAAGATTGTACTGTTTCCTCTCTATACCTGTGTATGTTGCAGTTGCAACTTTAACGTATTCACTGTTTAAGAAAAATTTTATGTGGAATAATTTATGGTACATACCTTCTTGAAGACACGCAGTCGAATATATCGATATGCATCATCCACACGATACGGCATTTGTGTATGTTCTACAAATATTTCGCAGTGAATCCATCTTGTATAGCCGGTTTAATCACGTGACATCTGGGCGTTTACTAAACGACAAAAATTCAAGTTGTGATTTATTTTAGGTATATTTTGTTATTTGATGAAAGCCTGAAAACCGCATTGTTTTGGAGATGAAAATTTTTAAACAAAGACAACTTGTCCAACACTATACTCTAACTAATATGTTTGAATAGGGTAAAGTCCAACAAATTTAGCAGTATCGGTCTGAAACATATGCGGGGGCGATTTTCTTTTCTGAAGGGGTCGGGAACAGTAGTATTACCCTTTAAGAGGATGGATATTTTAAAAATCTACTAAACGACATTATGAGAGAACGTTATAAATAAAAGCAAGTTCCACATCACTCATGAAGTATTGCTTATGGTGCGTTACCATTTTTTTTATAATGGGTAGTTTGCAAGTAGCCATATGTTCTCCACATTAAATTAACAATTCTCCAGTAAACATTCTAATATTAACAAAATAATTTTTTTTTCAAGTAATAACACAAATAATCATAAAAAACACGTAACAATTCCACATTAAAAAAATGCTGATATAATAATATAACAATAAAATAACAAAATGTTCTTCTAGTAATAACACAAATAATATTGAAAAAAAAACATAATAACAATTCCAAAAATAATACCGCATCTAAAAACAACAACCCAATCAGCTTCCAGTACTCCATTATCTCTCATCACTATCACTATTACCGTCATTGATAATAAAAGGATCTATGACTTCATCCATCAAATTATCTACGTCCCACATTTTCTTTTCCTCTTTTTCAGCGTTTTCTCCAATCTTCTGTTGTAACGTTTTTTATCTATCTATTTTCTCGAGCCACTTCCCCTTTAACTTGTGCCCAAATTAACTCGATTGGGTTTAGTTCACAATAATAGGCGGGGGGCAATCTTAGTACGGTAATTCCACGGCGTATTGCTAATTCATCCACAGCGAGTTTCTTATATTTATGGGCATGTAGTTTCACAAGCTGAAGCAATTCTGCTTTTAAGCTGGTTTCATTATAAGGAACACCTTTGCCCCGTAACCATTTTTGAATCCTTGCCCTCCTGCATGACTGTTGTAGCGTTAATTCGCATTTTCGTCTATGATAAGATGCATTATCCATAACGACGACAGATCCTGGTTCTAAATTTTCAATAATTTGTCCAAACCACTTCTCGTACACCTCTACATTCATCTCTTCGTGATAGTCTCCCGTTTTCTTTGATTGAAATATTAATTCACCATTTTACACAAATTCGTCTTAACTTCCTATATGGGTAATTATCTAACGGCGACCTTTTCCAGATGGTATTTTTAAGCCCATTGACCAGCCTTCAATAGCCGCTTGCCGTGCATTTTTTACGTTTTCATCCTGCCACACTTTTTTCACCGAGTGCTCCCTCTTTGACCCATGTTTCATCTTTATAATAAATTTTCTTTCCTTGCTTCCGAAACTCTTTAATTTTCCTGAGATATTCTCTTCTCCAACATATTATTTCATCACCTCGAAAGTCTTCTACCACTGGCTATGTTCTATGATCCGCCACAAATTATCAACTTGTGTCTTAGGTCAATGGTAACAGAAATACAATAATCTCCAATGCATGACAACCAAGTAACCTAATTGTTGCTACTCCAGATTCGATTTACAAACAACAATATTAAAAGAAAATAATACAAATAAAAGGTAGTACAGTTAACATTACATATTCACAGACATAATTACAATTCATACACAAAGTTTCTCCATGTTTATACAGGTAAATAGTAAACAATTATTGCATACAGTTTAATACATTGATGTTTTATAACTAATTGCAGGGTATGACACAGATTTAAAAGATGTAACAACAGTATAGCAGTATACAGGTGAAACAAAACTAACTAATAGTAATAACAAAGTTGAATTCGATGCTAAGGTCTCAAGAAGTTGTTTAATTGTCGACTTATAGTTAAAATAAATTGTGATATTCACTCTAAACAGATAGTGAATGTTACACTTGCAATAATGTCTAAAAACTTTAATTCCTCACTATCATCGAAATAAATCGGTTTTCCGAATATCTTCAAAGCACAAAATATTCTTAAAATAACCCAAGGAATGATCCCTGGATCCTTTGTCAAATGTTTAGTAAACATTGTGTATTATACTTTTACTTGATTTCAGATGTCGCAACTTTTTAGCCTTTTAATGCAAAATTATTGGATCCCTACTGATCTTACTTAAAATATTAAGTGATGGAAATTATACAATCTATGTCCAGGCCCAGCCTAACCTAATAGCGATAAATAACCGAAACCGACACCAGAATAAATCATTTCATTCTCATTTTTAACACCTGTGTGATATGAATTTGAATATTTAATTCCCGAGACGCGCTCTTTTTCTCCTTTTCGAATCGATCCCGTACATCAAGTCGCCCGGCCGACACCGGTCTGCGCCTAAACAGTTGAATGCACACACACCTTTGGTTGATTATAACATATGGGACATAATTCGAGACATCCCTTTATTAAAATCGCTTCGATTCCTTTTATAAATCAAGTTTTAGGATGCCCCCCTTCTATTATTCGCCTTTGTGCCCGACGCTTTATCGTCGCTCGTTGGCTGGCGGCTAATTAAAACTAGGTAGGCCGTGGAGGACAGTCGCCAGGATAAATGCCGGTCGTCGATCGTCATTTGTTTATGTTGGATGTCGAGGGCGATTGTTTTGCAGTTGACGATGCCAGTTTGTTATTTACAGAAATTGACCAGAAAGTCTAATGCTAGATTAAGCATTGGTAGAAAGTAGAGGAAAAAAAACAGTATTATACAATATATACAAACGGGGGAAGGATATAATGGCCGTCTCAACCGAAGTATACTGGGTGATTCAGTTTGATATTCGCGGCCTCGTATCTCTTTTATTTTAACAAATGGCTATAACAAATCCTATATATTTTTAAATCGCCGCTCAAACTCTATCAAATGGCATTATTAGATCGTCTCCATGGTAACAATTGTCAAAATTGCTATAGTCAACTGTTTTTGTTCAAATGGCACACTATATATTTTTTCATCAATTCAAGATATATTTTTGCGTTCAGCTATATAAGAAAGTCTATAGTTTCATTAAAAATATTGCTAGAAAAACAGCAAAAATGATAACCCTTACTTTCAGTAGTTTATTCTGAAAAATGAGCCAGCTGCGGAAACAACTGAATTTTGACGTTTCTAAATAACGATTTGTCAAAATAATTGACATTTTTGTACCTACCTATTCTATCTATAATTATAATATGAATACTTACAGTAACCAAGAAAAACTAGATATGATTTTAATTTATGGAGAGAGTCGAAAGAACGCTAAAGTAGCGTATATCTACCAACATCGTTTTCAGATAAAATCCTCGGAAAGTTAGCCAGGTGTTTAGCGGCAGATTTAAACCCAGAAGGGCAAGAGATGGAGAACATTGGGTAAAGATGTTAAATGGCCTGCCATATCGCCGGATTTTACTCCTATAGATTTCTTTCTTTGGCCTTACCTAAATGATATTGACGACCTTAAAAACGGAATAAGAGTAGAATGTCGGACATTAAATGAAGAATGTCGGACATTTGAAATAAGTGTTGTTTTAAATTGTTATATTATTAACGTATTAAAAATAAAATATGTTACTTTAAAAAACATAATAGTTTGTGTCCGCAACTGGCTATAATTTTTCAGAATAAAGGTACGAAAAGTAGGGTTCTTCTCTTTTTTGCTGTTTTTTCTAGCAATATTTCTAATGAAACTATAGACTTCCTTACATAGCTGAACGCAGAAAGAAAATATCTTCCTGAATTGATAAATAAGTACATGGTGTGCCATTTGAACAAAAACAGTTGACTATAGCAATTTTGACATATGTTACCATGGAGACGATCTAATAATATCATTTGATAGAGTTTGAGTGACGATTTAAAAATATATAGCGTTTGTTATAGCTATTGGTTAAAATAAAAGAGATACAGGGCCACGAATACCAAACTGAATCACCCGGTATATAGAATTTTTTTTTCTTCTAACATTGATATATTAGCATATTTGATTTAATTAGATTTTGATATCAGTCATTTGTTACTTTTTAACATATATTTCGAAATATTACGTTGTTTGGGGGTTCATTTGTCAAACTGGGCACAATACTATTAATAAAGCACCCTTTGTCATGACTCAATATCTGAAATTAGAAAATGTAAGTGTTATAGGTACTGGTTATTATCTAAGGCGCAGTCCAGCAGCGTTAAGCTTAAAAAGTCTGACACTTACTAAGCTTAAAAAGGCATGCGGCCCGCTGTCGATGTTTATGCGGCCCGCCAACGAATTTTAAAAGTATTCTACTCGCCGCGCTCCGGTCCAAGCATATTATTACGAGACTAGAAATCTGTCGCATCAACTAGATTACAGATTCGCGAAACACGTCGATCCCCGAACAAAGTGGATGGTTCTCGATGTTTGGTAACTCGTATAAATACGACGCATCGCCGGCTACCGGGGCAGTTAAGTTTTGACTACGGATAAGCGAACGTTATACTGTTTGAGAACTGTAATCTGTGACGAGTAAATATTTCGTCGTTCGAACTTGGCTTTTACCGACTGTAACATATAATATTAATTTTGATATGGATAAACCAGGCCCCAGTAAGAAACGTAGTCGTAAGGTTGAAGATGAAAATCGACAGTTTCATGATATTTGGACCGAAAAATACTTTTTTATTTCATCGCATAACAAAATTGTCTGTTTAATATGCAAGAGTAGTGTTTCTATTCCGAAGGAATATAATGTGAAAAGGCACTATGAAACCCAGCATCCAACTTTTACCAAATTAACTGGCGAAAATCGAACGCAAAGAATTTCCACTTTACAACGGGAACTAATAGGCCAGCAATCTATGTTTACAAAACCAATTCAAGATGCTGAAACAGCCACTGAAGTTAGCTTTGAAATATCTCGAATAATAGCGAAAACTTGTCGGCCTTTTAAAGATGGTGAGTTTGTTAAGCAATGTTTGGATATCGCCGCAAAAAAAATTTGTCCGGAAAATGTAAAGAAGTTTGAAAAAATTCAGTTAAATCGGATGACTGTTCAAAGAAGAATTACCGCATTAGCAGATAATATAGAAGAGCAATTAGCTACGAAATCGAGAAGTTTTGAGTATTTTTCTATAGCGCTCGACGAATCTACAGATATAAGTTCAACTGCTCAACTATTAATATTTTTACGAGGTGTAACGCAAAATTTTGAAGTGAGTGAAGAACTGATTGGTATGAGTTCTTTGACAAGTCAAACCAGGGGAAGTGACATGCTCAAAGCTCTTCTAGAAAAATGTTCTATAATGGATTTGGATTTAACGAAAATATCTGGAATTACAACTGACGGAGCACCTTCAATGGTTGGAAGTACATCTGGGATAGTAACTCTGTTAAAAACATATTTACAAACTAAAAACATAAATACCAAGGAATTAATGCAGTTTCATTGTATTATACATCAAGAGGCCCTCTGTTCAAAATTATTGGGATTTGAAAATGTTATGAAAGTTGTAGTACCTACCGTAAACTTTATAAAATCACGAGGTCTCAATCACCGACAATTCAAACAATTTCTCGAGGATATTGAAAGCGAATATGGTGATCTCCTGTTTTACACTGAAGTAAGGTGGCTAAGTCGTGGGTT
Organism: Anoplophora glabripennis; assembly: GCF_000390285.2. Classification (NCBI taxonomy): domain Eukaryota; kingdom Metazoa; phylum Arthropoda; class Insecta; order Coleoptera; family Cerambycidae; genus Anoplophora; species Anoplophora glabripennis. Next base: position 391,099 of record NW_019416271.1, on the reverse strand, counting down.
GACACTACAGCGATTTCTTAACTTGATTGAAGAAATCCAACTATTTCTGGCGGAAAAGAAAAACGACGTCCCCGAACTCGACAACCCTGATTGGCTGTGTGACTTAGCGTTTCTTGTAGACATCACAAATCACTTGAATGTCTTAAATACGCGACTCCAAGGCAAAGATCAATTGATTTCGCAGCTATACTCTCATGTTTCGTCCTTTCAATGCAAATTGAGTCTTTTCAGGACACAAATCAATTCAGCCAATTACGGCCATTTTCCGAACTACAAAAAAATTATGGAGAAGTTCAATAAAACTGACGTCAATTTCGCTCATGTTGAAAAAATTGATATTTTGATACAAGCTTTTGAAAATCGTTTTGTAGACTTCAAAAAAGTTAAACCGCTATTGGACATTTTCAGCAATCCTTTCAACATTTCACCCGAAAATGCGCCGGAATTAATGCAGCTGGAATTAATAGACATGCAAAATGATGATAATTTAAGAAACAAATTTAATGAAGGTAATTTACTCAACTTCTACCGTTGCGTTGATAAAAACGCTTATAAAGAGTTGCGAATAAATGCATTGAAATGCGCAAGCTTATTTGGATCGACGTATATTTGTGAACAAACGTTTTCAGTGATGAAACTTAACAAAACGAAAAACCGAAACCGTCTGGCAAATGAAAATTTGGAAGCAATTATACGTGTGGCTACAAGTAATGTGGAGCCAAATATAAAAAAACTTGTTAGTTCAATGCAATGTCATGCATCAAAATAATAAAACATGAAATATTACATTGTAATGATTACATAATTATTACAACAAACATTTTTGAAGGTTATTTTATTTTTATCATTGTATTTCATACTATTTAAAAATAAAAAATTTTGTGTTAATAAATATTGTTTGTAGTGGCCCGTCCTTGGCTTATATTTTTCCCGAGTGGCCCCTGCTCCCTATAAGTCTGTGCATCCCTGTGCTAAATAGTATAAAAACCTCCAATGAAAATTTAAGTATATCTTCCACTTCGTTAAAACTTAAAACGTCTGTGTCTCGAAAACGGTTTAGTTTATCGATTTGTAGCAAGTATACCTTTACTATATAGATTTGAACGTAGTTCATAATTTCTAGTTAAAAAACAAAATTGTAAAATACAAAAAGTTAGACATATTTTTACATTGATAGGACAGTATAACTAGCACCTACTACACGTGACCCCAACACTGTTTGCATATTCGTATGTGCCACCTCAGAAAACATAAAACTAAAAATTTTCAAAACAATCGGTCTATACATACATAAAATATAGCAGAAAATGGAAAATATTTTTTTAACCCTAACATCCTGTAGAACGAAAAGGAGCAACAATTTTGGCGTTAAGAATCTGCCATCAAGCTGTGTACCATTATTAATTACTCACCCTGTATATACTATCTTAAAAAATAAGTAGTAAGTTTCCAAAAAATTAAATATTTACTAGACAAAGTTGTTGTTTTTGATGAGGGGCACACGTGGTTAAAATTTTGGCATTTATATCCTTTATATTATTACAAGGTTTACTTGCCAAGCATGTACCTCTCGTGAATCTGAAGCAAATCTTCGTTGCAACATGAATGCTCGCTGAATCTTATTTTTATAAAAAATCTATGGTAATCTGCTGGTGTAAATACAATTTTAAATATAAAGTAATCATTACTACAAAAAAATATTTTTACTTCCTTTCTGAAGAGACAGTGTGGAGTTAATTACTACACCACTGGATTTTGGAAGTAATAATTACATTTCTCAAAAACTTTTAACATTTAGAAAACTCCTAGAAAATCACCCTCTTTATTATCGATGCATAGGTACTTACAGACCATTCTATATAATTATCGACATTTTGTTAGTTTGAGACAATTTATTTTTTTTTTCTTTTCGTTTGGTCAAAAGATATAACACATAAGAGCAAGTTTCGTCATAAAATTTAAATGTGTGTGAAGGCGGTCATAAGTTAGCATGGAAAAAATAAATATATTAAAAATTTACATAATCGTGGCCACTGATGACTATAATTTATACAAAAAATATAATTTGTGTCACATATTACCAACAAATTGTAATTAAAATGTTGTGTTTAACTTTACTACAATTTCGTTAAATATATTACATTTTTATTTCGCTATAGGATACATAAAATTGTGTCCAACAAATTCTAATAAAAATCCCAGTTTCTTAAATTTTCTACTAAAATATTCACATTACTGTTGAAAACATTTTTGTAAATATTTATAAATCTTCTAGAAATTGCCTTGAGGTCAAATAAAAAATATTGTGTTTCTAATTTTCTAATTTGGTATAAAGTACAGAGAGGTATACAGGGTGTCTGGTAAGTATATGGCATAGGTCAAAATAACCCTAGTTTGTCAAAAAAAAATCCTAAAGTGACCCTTAACCGAGATAGAGAGCCTCAAAGGGGTACCCAGCGATTTACCTTTTCGACTCTAACTTTTGAATCGACTTGTATAATTTAATGACATTTTAATATTTTGCTGCAGTAATGCAAAGTAATACAATTTTGTGGAATTATACTTTGTTACAATTGTGACAATTTATTCACAAAATGGAGGACCATAACTTCATAGTAATTTTTCCGTGTGATGAAATAAAACTTTCGCCAGATGAATTGTAAAGTTTGAGTTTCAATTTCAAATTTCTGGACGAACATTTTTGAAGCAAAAACATATGATGACTAAAATTAATTTAGAATAAATTTTAAATTAAATAATATACTGTTAATTCCATTACAAATAGACCTGGGAAAAAAAATTACCTGGTGGTGTCTGTTGAGTAGCCAGGGATCTGTAAAGTTTTCATCCAATTTGGATGAATTTTAGTATAATATGTGCAAAACTCACACACCATCAGGTGAGGTTTTTTAATAATTAACAATAAAAGGTCTAAAATAACCCAAAATATCACTTTTTTGCCTATCAGAAAAAATCATAATTTTTATTATAATGTGAAAGTAAATTATTGCGATCGCCGACATATAGGTATAACAATATTTTATTTAGATTTAAATATAAAATTATCAAAAATCTAATCGCAATACATAAAAAATGTTAATTACTGGATTAATTTAATTTTTATTTATTAACAAAATGCATATTTGTGATGTACGTAAGAAGGTACCCCAAATTAAAAAAATCGGTCAACAAGTTCCAGAGATATAACTTGCTCTATCAATTTGCTCGTGGATTTGTAGGTTCCCCCTCCACTGACTCACAGTCATCTTATATCGAAGTCATTATTTGGAGTATTCTCATTTTTCACATAGAAACTTTAGCTCTTTATCTTCGAAATGGCACTTATTAGAAGTCTTAATTGTTATAAACAAACTAGCTGTGATTTTTTTTTTAAGTGTATCTTTGCTCCAAATTAAGTTAGAGCAACTTTTTTTAAATTTGTGTAAAAATACCAGCTTTACGAATATGGAAAAATAATCTCTCTAAATGTAATAGCAACAAATTTGTTCTAATTTTTTATAAGACAAAAATGACAGTGTTTTTGTGGTACGTTTTTGCAGTGGTAAAAAACAATTTTTTTTGCAATAAAATAATTTGTTCCAATAAAAATAGTCTTTCTCTTTCATATCACACCCGCAGATTTAAAATATTTTGGTAAATTTTGCGTATCAAGTTATAGCAAAAATAATGCCTGTGGGATACACATTTAGAATTTTGCAAAAACTGAAATTTTAATTACATATTATTAAGGACTATAAAAACCAACTATTTATGCAATATCAAAGTCGTGGGTTGACTTTAGCAAAACTTATTGTTTATTTAGTAATAATCGAATTTTGACAGTTTTTTGCAATTTCCCGAGCAACAAATTATCGTATCGGATTTTCAAAACCGCCATTTTAAAGGTTTTTTATTTCCCACAAGTTGGTTACTTTCACATTATAATAAAAATTATCGTTTTTTTCTGGTAGGCAAAAAAGTGATATTTCTGGTTACTTTAGACCTTTCATTGTTAATTATTAAAAAATCTTACCTGATGGTGTGTGGGTTTTGCACATATTATACTAAAATTCACCCAAATTGTATGAAAAACTTTACAGATCCCTGGCTACTCAACAGTCACGGCATTTTCCCTATATCTCTGATCTAAAAGTAGAAAATAGGAAATGGAAAAGAAAGTCCACAGTGTCTCGAAGCGAGCTATACAGGGATGGCCAGAAGTACGGAATAAAATTCATATCTTTTGAAGGAGTTAATTTTTTTTAAAACGCCGAAACACGTTGACTGATTTTGATTTCTTCCCATCTTTCGGTTATATAATAATTAATTTTTCTTCGACCCTCTAACCCCCAGCTACCCCTACTTTTTTTTTTCAAAAGGAAACATAGGGCATGAGGGGGCTCGTTGAAAAGCTTATAGAAAACCGAATCCAGCCATACCAAATAAACAAGTTTTATTTTTTCAATAGCAAGGTATATAGGGTTGTATAACACACCTACTTAACAAGTGAAATAAAATTTAATTATTTTCAGTGTTATCCTCCATGAATTTGCACAGAATAAAATAAAGAATTTGAAACTGTACCCATCGCTGCTAACGCAAAAGAGATATATTTTTTATGTTGCGTTTTTTTTGGCACCTCTTACTTGCCAGGCTTTCTGGTTAATTTTTCGCTTCAGTTGTAAATTGGAGTTCGAAACGTTACAATTGTGTCAAAATCTGTATATTTACTGAACTGCAATAATATTGTCGGAAAGGCAACGCATCGAAATCTTGATATTGCTTGGATGTAGAGACAAAATAAGAAGTCAGGCTGAAGTGCGCGATTTATTTAATGCGAAATATCCCGAAAACCAAATCTCGCAAGGGACAGTTAGTAAAATATTTCACAAATTTGAGGAACACGGTACAGTACAGACTTTGCCCAAAACTGGACGGGCACGTGCTTTGAATGAAGAAAAGAAATTAGACATTGCATTAGAACTTGTTGAAAATCCTCATACTTCAACTGTTTCATTGGCCCGCAATCACGATGCTTCTCGAACTGCAATTCGAGTGTTTCTGAAACAAGAGAAATACCACCCCTATAAGGTATGTCTTGTCCAAGAGGTTTTGGAAGACGTACTTTTTTCGGATGAAGCTACGTTTTATTTAAATGGAGTGGTTAACAGGCACAACTATCGCTTTTGGTCCCAGGAAAATCCACACTGGACCTGCGAATCGCATAAGCAGCATCCACAAAAAGTTAATGTATGGGCAGGTATCATTAACAACAGCATCTTGGGCCCATTCTTTTTTGAAGAAAATCTTGCTGCCGCACGCTACCTGGATTTCCTAACATTTGACCTGATACCTGCTCTAGCTGTGATTTTCCCTCATGAAATTGATCCATATATACCGAATGAAAGAATTTGGTTCCAACAAGATGGCGCTCCCCCACATTTTGGTATTGATGTTCGAAGATACTTAGATGAAATGTTTCCGTATCGCTGGATTGATACACGGGGTACAGTTGAATGGCCGCCAAGATCCCCCGACTTATTTTCTTTGGGGATATTTGAAAGAAAAAGTCTACCAGGACAGACCGGATAATATTGAGAATGTAAAGAACAAGATTAGGGCGGAGATGCATAATTTACCAGCTGAAGTCATTCAGAATGCTGTGGGAGACTTTTACTATCGTCTTGGAGAATGCCAAATAGTGAATGGAGGACATTTTCAGCATTTGCGACATTGAGTTTATTTTTGTAAATTATCTAGTTGTTTCAATTTCTAAAGGAAAAAGCTTGTATTGAAAAAATAAAACGTTTATTTGGTATGGCTGGATTCGGTTTTCTATAAGCTTTTCAACGAGCCCCCTCATGCCTTATGATTCCATTTGAAAAAAAAGTAGGGGTAGCTGGGGGTTAGGGGGTTGAAGAAAAATTAATTATTATATAACCGAAGGATGGGAAAAAATCAGAATCAGTTAATGTGTTTCGGCGTTTTAAAAAAAATTAACTCATTCAAAAGATATGAATTTTATTCCGTACTTTTGGCCATCCCTGTAGATGACGTCCGAATAAAATCGACCTGAGGATGCAAATATTTGGTTGCAGACCGGCTAAAGGTACACCTAATCGAATTAACAATTCCAAAGCTGCGGAGACGAAAATTCGAACCCATAGAAAACGGCATAAATCAATAAGCGAACAGGAATGCCCGATACCCACAACAGAAAAAACGTCAAATAAATATTAAAGTCCTTATCTGTGGTAGTAATCTGAGGTATCTCGGGGATCGGAACACCTGTACGTACTCGGTCCTGTAGTAGCGTTGATTTACTTACCTACACGCCGAGAAATCTCAAATTTTCTCCCGTCTCTCGTTCTGAGAAGGTGCACATCAACGATTTTGGAGAATCCGAGAGGAATATTGATGAGATGGTTTTAAGGTCTTAATGTCGCTTTTGAAGAATGTGACAAAAATAATACATGTAGTGCCGGGTGCAATATTTTTAAGACCAGAAAAATGTTATCACTCCGATAAAATTGTATTTATAGCCGGGGACGTTTGTTTTATTAGGCTTTTGTGTTTGGGTCTGGTCGAAATTAAGGAATACCTACCGTCGAACGGATCAGTTCCCGTTCGTGAATTGTTTTTAAGGGCGCGAAAACACGACAGAAAAAAGCTTATACGAGTTATAGACGATAGACAAGGCGAAAACCTCGCATTCGTAGGAGAAATTTTCCGATTCGATTTTTTTGCATATTCAGATTCGTGAGATGTTCCTTAACATGAATCAAGATAACGCCGCCGGCCGGAAATCTGGTGCCCATTTGTTTAAACAAACTTTTTTTAAACAAGTCGTAAAAATTAGTATATTATAAACAAAAAAGTTCCTATGCACTATGCCACTAAAATTGATAGTTTTAAAGTTATAAACAATTTAAGTTGCTAAAAATGCGAAAATGACGATTTTCGGCCGATTTCCGGCATAAAAATTGTTATTTTTGATGTTGCCAGGCACCTAAATTAAAGTTTAAACATCCCCCTACAAGATGCTGAAGAGTTTTTGGGACTCACATTATTAAAGACTCACTAAAGCCTCGTTTTTTAATTATTGTTTTCTCTCAACGCGGATTCGCTATTTCGTCTAGCGGCTTCAGCTTATGTCCTTTGAATTTAGCATTCTAAGTACACTGAAAAAACAATTACTTTCTATTAAAGCAATCGGTTGTTTTGAATGCATTTAGTTTACATTTATGCTGGTTAAATTGAGTTAAACCAGTTACATTCAATATGTCATTCGATTTTTTTGAATTAAAAAAAGAAACAGTTTACAATAAGTTTGTCTATAATTAACAAATTAGATTTAATATAACCATTTATGATTTTAGAATATTTGTTGGTCGAATTAAAAGAATACATTTTTAATACAAATCTATATTCGTTTTTATTTAATAAATATTATTTTATATTGGACTATCTAACGTTACAATTAAGCTTTAAAGGAAAATTATTCCAAATATATAATTTCTTAAATGTGAACCAGCTGGTTATAAAAGTTAAATTTTTATATAGTTTAAAACTATTATCAGTTCAATAGTAAAATATATTATTTAAAAATTATTCCAATCACGTGACCAAGTTGTGTTCTCCCCTGACAGTCGTATCTTCGCCATCATGGCGACTATGTATGCAAGCTGCCTGTAGTGTATTGTTTAGTTCAGTAGGCTAGTATGGACCTCGGTATGGACTACGAGTATATCAAAAGGTAGTGTTTCTTGTTGTTCTTAGATCATATTCATAATATAACATGTGCATATAGTTACAGAGTGCTGGTTCCGTTTGCTCCTAATTAAAATGGATGCAGAAACTGTGGAAGCTAGGGTCAAACAAGTAATAATCGTCAAAAAGTCAGTTTTAGATAAGGACATAGTGTTGCTGTTGTAGTTTCATAAATTTATAATAAAACCCAATTTAACAATCCGCCAATTATTTTTAATCATTAAACTGTCAACAACTATGACAAGTAGTTTTGATCGATATATGTATGTATATAATAAGTTCGGAAAATACAAATCTTAAAATTAATTTTTAGCAAAAATGAAATGTTCGAATAAAAGTATCGTATATACTCGTATGTGCTTCTCTATTAGTAGATCTCAACACTATGTACCATTTCAAAAATTATAAACTTAGTTAGATAAGTTATCTAATTATCAGTTTAATTAAATTTGAGAAAGTACATAATTTTGAGACTAATCAAGAAAGAAATACGTCCAATTTTAGCGAAAAAAACAATTCACTTTTTATAAACCATTCATTTATTAATATTAAAATAACCTATTTTCACTGAAAAACTGTTAGTTCACATTAAGCTAAGATATATTTCTAATAATCTTATGTCATCTACATCTTAAAATATGTAGATTAATAATAAAGAGGCGAAATGTGATATTACACTAAAAATAAATTAACATTCAAATAAGATTTATTACAAAACTATGAACTTATTATTAGTTACTTTTCACAATATATATGCTAGGCAATATCCAAAACTAGGATTAGTTCATGGCAAACGATATTTATTTAGTCCAAATAAATCCTTTTTTCAGTGTACTATTACTCCTCATAAAATAATGTAAAAATTGATCATTTAAATTTCATAATTCATAATAATTTTATTTAATTAATTCAAAATTGTACGAATAGAGTGCAGAAAAAAAGAAAAGGGCAATAGTATCAAATACATTTGATTTTTATTAAAGAACATTTATTTAATACTGCATATTATTATTATCACACATTTGTTCAATCATAAAATTTCTTACACTGTTCTATGTTACAACCACATGAAAGTGCACAAGTGACATAGTTTTTCCTACAAGAACAAGCTTTAGTCTTACAGTTTTTTATACATTTACATTGTTTAACTATGTCTTTGGGTAATGGGTCTTTGTAATAAATTTAGGTAATAATTCACCTGTTTCATTTTGACAACCAAAAGCTGTGAAATCCAAATATCGATATTGAGGAAAAATGGAACTTTTCCATATGTACGTTTGTAAAGAAGCTCACAGCGCATTATTCACAATTAAAAAACAAGGCTTTAAAATAACGAGAGTCCCAAAAACTCTTCAGCATCTTATAGGGGGATGTTTAAGCTTTAATTTAGGTACCTGGCAACACCAAAAATAACAATTTTTAACCCGGAAATAGGCCGTTGAAAATCGTCATTTTCGCATTTTTAGCAACTTAAATTGTTTATAAGTTTAAAACTATCAATTTTAGAGGCATAGTGCATAGGAACATTTTTGTTTATAATGTGCCAAAATACCTTTAAAAAATTTCCGGAGTGAAAAAAACAATTTTTACAATTTGTTTAAAAAAAATTTGTTTAAACAAATGGGCACCAGATTTCCGGCCGGCATCATCTTGATTCATGTTAAGGAACATCCCACGAATCTGAATATGCAAAAAATCGAGGCGGAAAATTTCTCCCACGAATGCGAGGTTTTCGCCTTGCCTACGAAAATAATGAACATTATTTGAGTATGACTTTATATAATTACGTTTCACATTCTCATAAAACAAAAAATGCTGCTTCGTTCCTTCATTTTCTTATCTTCTGCTGTCTGAATGGAATAAAAAAATTATGATAGCTATAATATAAAAAAGAGGGAACAGTACCGATTGAGTTTAACTGGAACAAATTCTGTAACTTAATAAATAAAGGTTTGTCGCAAAATTCCTGAAACACGTCAATTTTTATTTTCAATGGAGCATATTACAAAAAGGTTTGTTTGTTTTTTAATTATGTGGGGGCTTGTAGCCACCTCCACCTTTTTTTTAATGGAACACCCATACAAGATGCAAAAACCTGCAAGAGTTTAACAAAGACGATTCTGTTCGTAGACTCGATTTTTGCGAATGAATTACTTATGGCTTCTATCGATGGTGGGTAAATTGCTTTGGAATGGGTGATGTTTTCTGATGAAGCTACGTTTACGTCAACCGGCACCACTGCTGTTATTGAACTGACGAAAATGCCATACTCAAAGGCCACAAAAAACAAACGTCTGTGCTGGAAATGTTGTGGATCGCATAGTAGGTCCTGTATTTTTCAGTGAAAATGTAACCGGACAAACATACTTAACTATGCTCCAAGATGGACTAGTTCTTGCTTTAGTGGTTTTATTCTCCAATAATTTGGATCCCGATTTATTTCACCAACGGATATGGTTTCAACAAGACGGGGCACCACCACATTTTGCTCAAAATGTACGGATCTATCTCAACGAAGTGTTTCTGAATAAGTGGATTGGGAGAAGAGGCCAAATTGAGTGGTCAGCAAGATCATCCGATCTTACCCCATTAGATTTTTTTATGGGGATTTCTAAAGAGGTTTATGCTACTAAACCTAACAACATTGCCGAGCTTCAGCAAGGAATCAGGGATGAAATTAGACAAGTAACGCCGGAAGTATTACAAAATGTTCGGAATGGTTTTCATTATCGATTAGGGTATTAAAATAGTTTCAGTAAACATTTTCTTATTTTATTTTTCCCGACACTTTGCTTCTAAAACGTAACAAAAAAAAATACGTACTTGTATTTTTAAAAAAATAATCAACCTCCCCTTCCATTTAAAAGTAACGTTGGGGGTTGGTTGCTGCAACCCCCCATATAATTAAAAAATAAACAAAACAAAACAAAATTGATGTGTTTCAGGAATTTTGCGCCAAATCTTTATTTATTAAGTTGACCTAATTTGTTCCAGTTAAACTTTCCACTCTGTATAATCATCTCAACGATAAAACTATGTTGACTTAAAATGATATTAATACAGATGCCTGCCTATGCTATATCAAATTTTTTTCAATATGAGTTAAAGTTTATGCTAATGGAGTACGGTTGTTACGACTAGTGCTTTTAGCTTGTTTTCATAGTACTCATTTCGCTTAATACTTAATACATCATCTGTTTAGTACGACGTTTTTCACTGTCCCTTGGGATATTGTTATAAGCAAACTCCATTGTATTCACTGTACTTTATACGAAATTTTGAACATAAAAATTAACATGAAAAATTTTTTTAAATAGAACAAGATTCAAATTTTTAGAGGTGGATAAATGTAGGAAAAGGTTAATTGTATCCGTTGCAATAGAGATATTGGTTGATCTTAATTAATGAACTCTGTAGTTCCGTGTTTTCTTCCTGTATTAGTTAAATATTATACACCAATATATTGAAATATGTAAAACTTTTCTCCAATTAATATAGTTTTTGTACATCACCCTTTGATTGAATATTAATATAATGAACATTACCGCTTCCAATCTTCCATTTTATTGAAATAACTTGGTACTTTTCGTTAGACCAAGATTTAAATGGGGTCAATCTCAGATATGTCTTCAGTGATAGGAGCTCTTGAATCTGTTAGTAAATAGTGACTAGGTATATTCCCAAATACAGGGTGTTTTCACTTTAAATTTGGAAAATGCAGGAATGTATTTCCTATCAAAAATTAAGTGTAGTTTGCTCTATAAAAATTTGTTATGAAAGCTTTTGTTATGGAGATACAGGGCGTTGAAGCTTAAAAAAAAATAAACACTTTTTGACATATCTCGGCTATCCACGAGTAGATTAGATTTAAACTTGGTACACATTATACGTATTGGGGGTTCTCATAATTGACAGAATATTAGTCCTATCGCATTAGCCAGTGGCGTGCAAAGGGGGGAGGCGTGGCCCCTTTTCAAAAAAAAAAGTACGCCATTGAGTTTTTCGAAGAATATAAAGTAAATTTAAATACTATCATACAAAAGCAATCTAAAAGGTCTCTTGGTATTTTTCGATAATACGCAGCGTTCATGAGATTCTTGGACTATTAAGATTTCAATGCTTGAAAAAAAAATTACGACATTGAGTAGAGGAAAGTAATGGAAATATTTACAAGTTGCAAGCTTGCTGCGAAACAAAAAAGTTGCTACAAATTTTAATGCAGCATTTGAATTCAAAGAAAAATATCTCTTTTTCTCATTCAGCACTACCGTGCCATGTTATCATGCATTGGAATCTTGATAGTCCAAGAATCTCATGAACGCTGCGTATTATCGAAAAATACCAAGAGACCTTTTAGATTGCTTTTGTATGGTAGTATTTAAATTTACTTTACATTCTTCGAAAAACTCAATGGCGTACTTTTTTTTGAAAAAGGTGCCACGCATCCCTACCTTTGCACGCCACTGGCTAATCCGATAGGACTAATATTCTGTTAATTATGAGAACCCCCAATACGCAAAATGTGTACCAAGTTTGAATCAAATCTACTCGTGGATAGCCGAGATATGTCAAAAAGTGTTTATTTTTTTTT